>NC_080579.1:56198073-56499125 GCF_029962835.1 Magnolia sinica
ATCTCGACGTAAGCTTCCCCTTCTTACCAAATCGCAGGACTCCTTTCTTGGGGGAAACCTTAAGAAATACATGGCCTCCAAGCTCAAACTCAAGAGTAACTCTTCTGCCTGCTCTGGGCTGTCAAAAGTCGACGCCTAAGAATGTTGATTTTCTCTGAAGTCGCTTGAACCAACTCTGGGCCAATCAAACTGTGCTTACCAACCTCTACCCAGCAATGCGGTGCTCTACACAGGCGACCATATAGTGCCTCGTAGGGAGCCATGCCGATACTCACCTGGAAACTGTTGTTATACGTGAACTCTGCATAAGGAAGACAATCATCTCAACTGTCCTTAAAATCTAAAACATAAGCTCACAACATATCTTCTAGCACCTAATTCAAACGTTCCGTCTGCTCGTCTGTCTGCGGATGAAACGCGGTACTGAACTTCAATTTCACACCCATCGCTTCCTAGATACGAGTCCAGAAGATAGGTGTGAATCGCGTGTCTTTGTCGGACACAATCTCCAAGGGAACTCCGTGCAAACATACAATCTCCTTGATGTACAACCTAGCCAACTCGTCTGTAGAGTTCGTAACTCTGATCGGTAAGAAGTGAGCTGATTTCGTCAATCAGTCTACAATCACCCAAATGGAGTCATGTCCCTTCCTCGTCTTCGATAGCCCTGAAATAAAATCCATGGAGATAAAATCCCACTTCCATTCACCTATGGGCATGGGCTGAAGCAGTCCAGGAGGTCGGCGATGCTGTGCCTTGACCTGCTAGTACGTGAGACAACGGGATACGAACTCAGCAATGTGAACCTTCATGTTGTCCCACCAATAGGATCTCTTCATGTCTTGATACATTTTCGTGCTACCTAGATGCATCGCAAGCTTCAAACTATGGGCTGAATCGAGAACCTCCCGTCTCAAGTCAGGAACGTCTGGGACACATAGGCGGCCACGATATCGTAGGCCCCCATCTGAACCAACACTCCACTCGGAGTCCTCATCTGTACTAACCCACTTTCTCATCTTCACCAGTAGCTCATCATCTGCCTGAGCTGCAATGATCCTATCATCAATGAGGGGTCGTACTCGAATGTGTGCGATAACCTCATACGGCTCCTCCACCATGAGTTTCTGCTCAAAGTCTCGCACAAACTCCATCATGTCTCATTCTGCTATCATTAGCGGAACCGCAAACTCTATAGTCTTCTTGGGCTCAATGCGTTTGCCACAAGGTTTGCCTTGCCCGGATGGTAGGAGACCTTGAACTTAAAGTCTTTCAAGGTTTCCATTCATTGGGGTTGCCTCATATTCAAGTCCCACTGAGTGAATATATACTTAAGGCTCTTATGGTCGTAAAAGAGCTCGAACTCCTCTCCGTAGAGGTAATGTCTCCAAAGCTTTAGTATGAAAATGATAGCTGTCAACTCCAGGTCATGTGTAGGATAATTCTCCTCATGTTTCCTCAACTGTCTCGAGACATAAGCAATCACCCTGTCCTTCTGTATAAGGACACAGCCTAGACCAATGCGAGAGGTGTCAGTATATATCGTATACTTAACCCCTTGCTCTGGCAATACTAGCACAGGGACGTCAACTTGTCCTTCAGCTCCTGAAAAGGTGTTTTGGCCTTCTCATTCCAGGCAAACTTTAAGTCTTTCCGTGTCAACTGAGACAATGGTCTGGCTATCTTCGAGAAATCTCGTATGAAGCATCGGTAATAGCTTGCTAGGCCCAAAAAACTCCTCACCTCAGTAACCGAACCAGGCTGCTTCCAGTCCTGAACTGCAGTTACCTTAGCGAGGTCGACTGCTATCCCTTCCTTGGACACCACATGTCTTAGGAACTTGACTTTGTCTTTCCAGAAGTCACATTTCTTGTACTGCGCAAAAAGCTGATTCTTTCTGAGAGTATCCAAGACTGCTCTTAGGTGCTCCTTGTGCTCTTCCCGACTCATAGAGTATATCAAAATGTCATCGATAAAGACAATGACGAATCGGAACAAAAATGGCCGAAACACCCTGTTCATCAGATCCATGAATACGGCTGGTGCGTTCGTAAGGCTGAACGACATTACAAGGAACTCATAATGGCTGAAGCTAGTTCTGAATGCGGTCTTTTGCACGTCCTCATCCCTGACGCGCAACTGTTGATACCCTGACTGCAAATCTATCTTCGAAAAATACTGAGGCCCCTTAAACTGATCAAACAGATCATCGATCCTGGGCAAGGGATACTTGTTCTTCACTGTCACCTGATTCAACCTACGATAATCTATACATAATCACAAGGAACCATCCTTCTTCTTGGCAAACAAAACAGGTACTCCCCAAGGGGACACACTAGGTCGAATAAAGCCCAAACTCAACAAGTCATCAATCTTCTCCCTCAATTCCTACATTTCACTCGGAGGCATGCGATAAGTGGGCAATGAAATAAGTGTCGCACCAGGCATGAGGTCGATGGTAAAATCAATCTCGCGCCGAGGGGGTAATCTAGGAATCGTCGCGAATACATCCTCAAAATCCCAAACCACTGGTGTGTTTTCAAGTGCCGAACTAGCAGTACTCTCCAACAGAGAAGTATAACAACCAAATCGGGAAAGGTAACTAACCTGAACAGGGAAAGTAAATGTCTTGCCCTCAGGTCCATGGGTTGTCACCAGTCTAGCCTCACAATCAATCTCTACTCACATCTTCGTGAGCTAATCCATGCCAAGGATGACGTCGTAATGATACAGGGGTGCGACAAATAAGTCAACTAGAATGATCTGCTCCCTAGAACTATCAAACAACCCATACAAACCCTAGTAATATCAGATGAGGTCCCTGTAGCAGTAGTGAGTGTTACTCCCTTCATAGTAACAGTGCCCAATCTCAGGCGCTTAACTGCTGCATATGATATGATAGAGGTAGTGGACCTGGTGTCCACCAACAAGAAGACGGGAATACCTTGGATGTGAGCTAAAACCTCAAAAGATCTCAATGCTAAGTCAGCCCCAGGTGCTTCAAGTGTAAGCGCATGAACTCGAGCCTGCTGTGGGTGATTCGCGGTGGTACCATAAGTGCTCACATATGGGACAACCTGTCCCCATCTGCTCAGCTCGCAGGGACATGCTCACCAACTCAGCATAAGAAGATATGCTAGTGCAGCACATCTTCGATTGAATCTTAGGCCTTAGCCCCTTAGAAAAATACCGCATCCGCATCGACTAATCACCCAGAAGCAAAGGAGCATACCTGCCCAGCTCCGTAAACCGGTTCTCATACTTTGTCATTGACATCCCTCCCTAACGGAGGTGAAGGAACTCACTCTCCTTCTCATGTCGGTAAGTGACCGAAAAATACTTCTCGTGGAAGCGAGTCTCAAATGCCTCCCACGTCCACACGAATCCCTTTGCAACTGTGTGGAGAACACTATCCCACCATAAACTGGCCTCCTTCTCAAACATGAAGGAGGCAAGCTCGACCTGCTCCACCTCAGAACAGTGAAGTGGCCTCAGCATCTTAGAGATGCGGTCAATCCAAACTCGGCCTCCTCGGGTCTATGAGTACCCGTGAATGTGGGAGGTCGTAAGCGTTGGAATCGCTCAAATGTGCCGCTATCACTAGCGTTCCCAAATGGGTGTATAGGTGAAGAAGGTGGAGTTACCCCCATCGACTGAGCAAAGATACCAGCCATGGTAGATAAAAACTGATGCTGCTGCTGCTGGATTTACTGCTACTTGATCAACAACATCATCTGCTCTAGCCTATCAGGAGGAGGAGCGGACTGTGATGCATAAGGCGTCGACGCAGATGCACGATTCTGCTCAGGAACCGAAGGCGTGACTGGAGGAACCATAGATGGTGTCACAGGAGTCGGCCCAGTAGCAGGGCTAGTAACTGGTTGAGAGTCCAGCCTAGCATCAAAATGAGATGGGCCTGACTGGGGATCCGTCTGGCTATCGCCTAGGGGGGAGACCCCGTCAAGCCACTCGCCCAAAGAAAGACGGGCCGAAGCCCTCGAGCCCTTAGGAGGCATACCCTACATTTAATAGAGGGTGCAACCTGTGAGATTTAACATCCACATAATCCACCCACACAACATTCACATCACAACTTAAGGAAAACAACATGCATTTTATTTAACAAAATTGTCGCAATATAAGGAGTGCATCATTACATGGATCGCGACAGAGAAAGCAAGCGAGCTAATATAACTTAAGCTTCAAGTAGCAAAACAACTTCCAAACTACTACGCCTATAAAGACTACACACAAGAACAAGCAACAAAATAGAGCAAATGATGACTGCATATGCGACTACTCATCGGAATTTGGTGATGGAGGAGGGGCACCCTTATCCTGCAGGCAACACAGGATAGACTTCAAAGTGCAAGTCACTTTCTTGAACTTGTGTTTCACGAGGCCCCGAAGATCAATAATATCGTGTCGTAAGACTGCCTGGCCCTCCTCAAGTCAAGCTATGCGGGCATCCCTGGCGGCCTGATCAGTGCCCTGCTCCGGTGCCATAGGAGGAGAACTCTCACTCGTGTCTTGGGCCTCCACCTCTTCCTTGTCCTGCTCTTTTCTGCTTATATTTCAGCTTCACCTTCTTCATTACTCTCTTCCTCTTCGCTCTCAGTCTCATCCTCACTTTCTTTAAGTAAGGCTTGTCGTCGTCGTAACCCGATATCCATCTGTTGAGAGTCGTCTCATTGATGTAACGGACGGGTACCGGCCTTTCTGCCCCAAGTCTGTAGCCAAACTCATGTGCAATCTTACATATGAGTCGGCTGAATGGGAGGGATTCAGCCCTTCTATTCGAACGTACGATAAGGAATATCTGTCACAAGATATCCGTAGGCACAAATAACTTCTCTCCTTACCCCACCTGATAAAAGAAATCCACCATCAGGCGCGTGCACTCACTGCAGTTGCTCCACCTAGGATAGACATTGAATGTGCAGATGTTGTGAAGCAAGCAGAAGTCGTCCGTCATATTGGTCGCTAAAAGGCTTCTATTAGGCTGCCATTCAACTAGACGACCACAAAGGAACTGTGTGCGGCGATCCCTTTCACGTGCACTACTCAGATTCTTCTCACTTGCATGAACCTCGCCAAGTGGCACGTTTAGAAGTCAGGATATCAAAGCAACGTTGATTGTGGCCTCCCAATCTCTTCCACAAGGGATCTTGAACTGCAATGGCTCTAGCGAAGGATCTCGAATGTGAGCATAGAAAGCTTGGACAGTACCCACATTTGCGCAATAATCATCCCCAAATAGCGGACCCCACTTGGCCCCTTCCAGGCACTCAAATAAGAGATATTCTCCAAATAGTCACACATCTACATGAGCTTCAAAAAGGACCCTACGGCCCTCATAAACTCTATGAGATAGCTCCGCCAACAAAGTTCTTCCAACGGGAGCATGGGGATCGACATCCCGCTTTGTCTGAAACTCATGAGTGGCGGTTGTGCTCGCAGCGGCACCTCTCGGCCTCCTTGAACGGGTTGGGTGACTAGGCTCAACTTCATCAATGGGAGATCTCTTCTTCCCCATGAAAGAGAGGATGGTGGAAATGGAAAATATGGTCGTAATGAGCTCGAATAGGGCCATGGAAAATGAAAGTAAAGAGGGAAATGGAAGGAATGATGGTGCTTCCACAAATTTGAGACTCAAAGTAGGGATTTGAGTGCTCAAATGTAAAGAAAAGAAAGGAAAATCAGCAATGGAGGTGGGTTTTAAGATGGGTAGAATGAGGGTGCACAAAAATGGGAGAAGAAAGGGTTTGGGGAGGGATTTTTGTGGGGTTTTGAGAGAAATTTTGAGAAAATGAAAGCTTGAAAGGGTGATTTATGAAGGAAGGAGGGTTTGGGAGGGGTTATATTTGACCAACCATGAAGGAGTAGGCCACACTAGGCCCTAGATGCGTCGGCCCGAGCCGGCCCGCCCAGCCAAAACTTATGCACTCTCTCAAATGGATGGATGGCATGATGATGATGTGTGGTCCACTCCCTCTAGGTTAATAATGGGCCACACCTTGGCCCCACCATCTCACACTCTCTCTTAAAATCTCAAAATTTTTTTAAGTATAGCAAGAGGATGAGTGTAAGAGAGCTCCTACTCTTATATATGGAATTGGGAGTTGAGGTGGTAAGATGATGTGGCAAGTTTATGGGGTCTTATTGATGCTAAAAGTGAGGTGGAAGGTGGTGTATGTTGTTGGTAGTTGATGGATGAGGTGAATGGTGCTAATCATGCACTGGCCAAGGTGGAAGAAATCTAAGCATGCATTGGCTAATAGATGCATAAGGGTTGTGGGTTGTAGGTGATGCATGATGGATGATGAAGTGGAGTGTTGCAATTGGTTGTTTAAAGTGATGTGACACAAAATAAAAAATGCATGTGTAGGATGAGGTGGACATGGGCGATGATTAGTTTCTAAGGCATGGGGAGAGGTCTAATGATGGATTTTGGGGTAGAACCCATTTTTGTCTCATGTGCATTGTCTCATATGTGCTAGCTCATTTTTTTGTCATGTAGTAATTGTCCTATTTTGTGATAATTTCTATGTTCTAGAGATTAGGCCTTAAGCCCACATGGGCCCAAGTCCAATGGGTCTATCACAATAAATGTTGCTCATGTTACAGGATATGTAATTTTGGCTGTGGGTTCGATGGGTTGTATCTAACTAACGGAGTGTCGGATTGACGCACGGTTTTCGCCGTAGTGACCAAAACGACGACGCGGTCCACATGATAGCGGTTTCAAAGGAATATGGAACAAATCACTCAGTCAAGCTATTTTAGTGCAAGGTCACTCCTTTTGTTCCCAAATATGTGCGAATTCACACACGGACATACACTTAAGTCGATAAATCAAAGGTACTACCTAAGGACATCCAATTCCCAGCTGGTAAACATCCAAGGTGTTACACATTGCTACTTTCCTCTTTATTAAGTTGGCCATTTTCACTTTTCCTGTTATTGAGTTAGTCATTATCACTCTTCTCTTTATTAAATTGGCCTTGTGTTATCTATCTTTAAGGCTTAGGCATGTGTCTTGCTATTCCAAAACCCAATGATTCAGATCATGTTCTCTATCAATGCAATTGATGTGTTGAAGGTATCACAACAAGTGACTCCAATATTTATCATGGACATAATGCGTTACGGGCAACGACTATTCACAACCCCAAGTATAGGGCTGCGATGTAAAAATAATCTCGGTGAGACCGAGGTCGAATCTATAGGGACTAATCTCATGTGTTTACTAACAACAACTAGAAGAAGAACTAGAAAAAGATCAAAACCTAAATTACAAAAGTAGAGAGTAATTGTGAGAGATTTTAATGAAAAACTTAAGAAATTTAAAGGTGGGAAACTAGGGTACCAAGGATCCACTTCTAGTAATTGGGAAGCTACCTTACATGATTTAGGGACACAACTAGAATCAAAGTCCTATCTTATCCAACTGGCAAGAAGAGATTTGTCAGATCTTTGAACTTCACATTGATCTAATCATCAATGGATGAGAGTGGTAAAGAATTGGAAGTGATTCCATCACAAAACCATGCCTAGAAGACAATTGCTCACAACAACAATTTACTAAATCCACAACCAATCATAAGAGAATTGTGAAAGTTAAGAAGTATTCCGTCGCCCTACCATGCCCATGGGACAATGGTGAATAACAGGTCTTGCTAATTTCATAATCTCAATTCAAGGAAAGAAGATATTCAAAGCAATCGCAGATCCATTATAATATAAGTCACAACAAACCATTAAAAACTAAAAATATTCCTTCATAATATAAATCGAATCCAAACGAGTTCAACAAAACATGAATCAAAACAAAGCAAACATCTCAATCATGCTACCAGCTTCACCTCTTAGCCCTAGCTAAGAGGTTTACCCAACCATAGACATGATTGAAATAAAGACTCTTAAGAAAAGCATAAAAACAACTAAGGAAAGGAGAGAAAAACTCTTGGCGATGGCTTCCTATTCTTTGGCTCAACTCCGCAAACCCTAGAGGATGCTTAGGAGTGCCCTAGGGACCCCTATTTATAGTTTTGGGTCTGACACTTTCGCACCCTTTGGAAATTTCTGGAAACCGTCTCAAATTTACGCAGTCTGCACAAAATTACGTAATGCTCAACTAGTCGTGAGACGTCCTCGACCGGTCGAGGGTCTCCTTAGACTGGTCGAGCAACACAAATTTTTTGTTGATTTACTCACTAGAGTTCGAGTCAAGCACCTTCGACTAGTCGAGACTCGACCGGTCGAGTAGTGCTCAGGACTGGTCGAGCTGAAGCTAGGACTAGTTGAGGATTTCCGGTTTTCACTTCAAAACTCCGATTTTCTTCATTCATGACTTAGTTTTCTTAGATCTTCAGTATGTACATGCTTCATTCTTAGTTTCATCAGATCTAATCTTAGCTTTGGTGATTCTTGAGTGTTAAATCCATGCTTTTAACATTCTTTTCAATCCAAGCTCTTGAATTCACCTTACAACACAAACATGATTAAAATAGAACATTAAGCATTATCATGTTCTTAAAACCAAGTAATAAATGGGGTCTGATATGCAATATTTGACCCTCAACACAATCCCCAACCAACATTTTGCCAGTCCCGAGCAAAGTATGTGAAAAATGAACTTTAATGCGCAATGTTCAACCTTTATTAGAAAACAATCTTTTGTGTAATCAAGTATGAATGAGTAAACTCAAGATGAGAAATTGAGATTTTGAAAACCTAGAGTTGAATCATATAAGCAATCAATCAAATAAATCCTTTATCCATTAGATTAGAGCATAGTTCGTATATCAAGTTTTTCAAAGCATTCAGTGAAAATACTATCTTTTCATAATGTTAGCCATGCTCATCACTTCAATATTGGTTGAAAACACAAGTACTGATTCTGAACTTATCCCCTTTTCCTTCTTTTTTCAGTTTTTGATTTTATATTGATGGTCATGTGTATTTATTCCTCCTCTTTAGGCAATACATCCTTTTCAAAGATATTTTTCATTCCCCTCAAAGATGTTGTCATTCTTTATTCTTTATGACCTCTTTGTCGATCTTCTTCTTTTTTAACTAGTTCTTTCTTCTTTTAAGGTGGATAAAATTCTCCAGACTCGGTTCTCAATATCTTACAATGATCATCATACTAATAATTAGAAAATCGAGTACTATTCACTGAAAACAATATAAATAACATAGTATTCAAACTTCCTCTTAATCAATTGAATGTAAGAACCATAAATAATAGGCTACTTAGTTGCTTCAACTCCAATCAATTCAAAATTCAATTTCCATCCTATCATTATACTCAAAATAGTCTTAAACACGCAACTTATCGCTTTTCAAGCATATAAATAATGAAAATTTTCAAAAATTTTGCACATTTTGCTCAAAACTGAGAAAATACTGATTAGGTTACCTAACCTCCCATCCTCGACCTAAAATCTACATTGTCCTCAATGTAAAAGAAATAAGCATGTCTTGAAAAAGAGGCAACGTAATTGAAAGAAAAGTAATGGAAAGATAGTACCTGATGGAGAAATTTTGTAGCTCTTTTCCAAAGGATCTCAGCGTGAAAGTGGTTAGCACAAGAGTTATCAATTAAAAAGCAAACTATCCTAAATAGTGGAAATAAACTATCATAAATAGCATAAAGCTGATTATCCTAAAAGAGAAAAAAGAAATAAACCTAACAACACCTCCGTCAAAATAGGAGATCAATCCTGATAGACAGGATCATTCAGAGGTATGGACATGTCCACTGAATCAAATTTCTCAAAAAATGGCTTTAATCGAGGTCCATTCACTTTGAATTCATTACCATTGTTAGGATTCTGAATCTCGACAGCCCCATGAGGATAGACATTAGTAATAGTGAACGGGCCAGTCCACCAAGATTGGAGCTTACCTGGAAAGAGATGTAGTCGAAAATTATATAAGAGGACTGTTTAACCTAGTGTGAATGATTTTTGAAGAATGTTTGGTCATGAAACACCTTCATCCTGTCCTTGTAAATTCTCAAGTTCTCATACACATCATTCCGGATTTCTTCAAGTTTATTCAACTAAAGTTTGCGTAACAAGCCAGCATTGTCCAGATTGAAATTCAAATTTTTGATCGCCCAGTAAGCTCCATGTTCTAACTCCACAGGAAAGTGACAAGCCTTCCCATAGACAAGTCTAAAGGAAGGCATTCCAATAGGGGTTTTAAATACGATACGGTAAGCCGATAAGGCATCGGTCAATCGAATTGACCAATCCTAATGGTTAGGGTTCGTCGTCTTTTATAAGATATATTCAATTTCTTTATTTGAAATCTCAGCTTGCCCACTTGTTTGTGGGTGGTATGGAGTGCTCACCTTGTGAGAGATACCATATTTCTTCATTAAGTTTGCGAATGGCCTATTAAAAAAATGTGAGTCCCCATCACTAATGATGGCTCAAGGCGTTCTGAACCGGGAAAGGATGTTTTCTTTTAAGAATTTAATGACCGTTTGATGGTCATTGCTCTGGCATGGAATCACTTCGACCCATTTAGTGACGTAGTCTACAGCGAGTAAAATATATAAATTTTCAAAAGATTGGGGGAATGGTCCCACGAAATTAATGCCCTAGCAATCAAATGCTTCAATGATCAGAATGGGATTTAGAGGCATTATATTTTGACGGGACAATGCTCCCAACTTCTGGCAACGCTCACAAGCTTTACAAAACTCATGAGTGTCCCTGAACATAGGGGGCCAGTAAAAGTCACACTGTAGAATGTTGGTTGTGGTCTTTTTAGCAGAAAAGTGACCACCATAGGCCTGAGATTGGCCAGAGAAGATTACACTTTAGTGTTCATTGTTTAGCACACGTCTCCTTAAGATTTGGTGTGGGCAATATTTAAACAAATATAGATCATCCTAAAAGAATTTAGGAACCTTGACGAAGATTTTTTTTTCTTAACTTGCACAGTCCAATGTGTCAGCTTGAAACCTATGGCAAGATAATTAGCAATATCAGCAAACTAAGGTGAATGTGAGACTTTGAACAATTGTTCATCAGGGAACATTCATTTATATGTTTCATCTCAAGAGAATCAGAGAGATTAAGGCGGGAAAGATGATCAGCCACTACATTCTCTACTCCCTTTTTATCTTTTATTTTTAAATTAAATTCTTGGAGTAGGAGGATCCATCTTATCAGGCAGGGCTTAGACAGAAGATACTTGAGCGCCGCATGATTTGTATAAATGACGATCTTGGATCCGATCAAGTAGGACCTAACTTTGTCCAAAGCGAACACTATAACTAGGAGTTCCTTTTCCGTAGTAGAGTAGTTCACTTGGGCAAGATTTAGAGTTCTGCTTACGTAATGAATAACATAGGGCTTTTTGTCTTTTCTCTGACCTAGGACCCACCCAAGAGCATATTCAGACCCATAACACATAAGTTCAAAAGGAAGGCTCCAGCCGGGTGGCTGCATGATAGGTGCGGTGGTTAACATGCCCTTAAGCATAGTCCACTCGTATGGTGCATCTTTTTGAAATAGATTACATAGAGGATGAGATAGATGACAAAAGTTCTTTATGAATCTCCTGTAAAAACCGGCATGTTCTAAGAAGGATCACATGTCTCGTATGTTCTTGGGGGGAGGTAGGTTAGAGATAAGATCAATCTTAGCCTTATCTACCTCGATTCCTTTGGACGAGATGATATTTCCAAGAATAATTCCCTTACAAACCATAAAGTAGCACTTCTCCCAATTCTGTACCAAGTTCTTTTCCTCACATCGCTTCAGCAGATTTTTCAAATTTTCCAAGTATTGCTGAAGGATGGACCAAAGATAAAAAAGTTATCCATGAAAACCTCTAAATATTTCTCCACCATGTTAGAAAAAATACTCATCATGCATCGTTGAAAGGTGGCGGGGGCATTACATAGTCCAAATGGTATCCTTTGGTAAGCAAAGGTGCTAAAAGGACATGTGAACATGGTTTTTTCTTAATCTTCAAGGGCTATCTCGATCTGATTATAGCCCAAATATCCATTAAGGAAACAGTAATAATAATGACCAGCTAGCCTTTCTAGAATTTGATCGATGAAGGGTAAAGGAAGTAGTCTTTCCTCATGACGGTATTCAATTTCCTGTAGTCAATGCACATTCTCCAACAGTAGTAACTCTAGTCGGCACGAGTTCATTATTGGCATTAGGTACAATGGTGATTCCAACCTTCTTGGGAACCACCTGAGCTGGACTCACCCATTGACTATCAGATATAGGGTATATGATACCAACATCTAATAGTTTAAGAACCTCGGCCTTAACCACTTCCTTTATGTTTGGATTTAGTTTACATTGTGATTGCCGAGAGGTCTTCGCATTATCCTTAAGATAAATGCGGTGAGTATAAATTGAAAGCTTAATTCCCTTGAGGTACGTAATCATCCATCTAAGGGCTCCTTTGTGCTCAATGAGAGTAGAGATGAACATACTCTCCTGTTCTTGCTCAAGGTGGGAAGAAATCACCACTGGATATGTCTCATCTTGGCCTAAATAGACATATTTCAAATTAGAGAGCAAAGGTTTTAGGTCAAGCTTTGGTGCCTTGAGGTTAGATGGTAGAGGCACTGCATCAGTTTGGTGTAATTTTTCTAATTGTGGCCTTCACCGGTTAACTTCAAGCACCGACACATCATCAAGCATGACACCTATCTTCCTAATCATATCATCATCTAAATCATGGGAGTGGACCAAGCACATCTCCAGAGGGTTAGAAGATGAGATTAGAAGTGCTCTATCTTCCACGAAAGAATCAATTAGGTTCATGTCGTGGAAATCGTCATCATCCTCTAACTGTGTGCTTATATTGAAAATAATATTCAACTTCAATGTCATATTCCCAAAAGACATACTCATAACTCCATTCCTGTAATTAATGATTGCATTTGATGTCACAAGGAATGGGCGACTAAGAATGACTGGAATTTAAATGCTCATGTTACTGTTGTGTTGTGTATTTAGAACGATAAAATCTACTTGGTAGTAGAATCTGTCAACCTAGACCAACACATCCTCAATTATCCCTCTCTGTATACGAACTGAGCGATCAGTAAGTTGTATGTAGTTAAAGTGTGTTTTAATTCATCCAATCCTAGTTATTTGTAGACCGAGTATGGAATCAGATTTACGCTTGCTCCTAAATCAAGAAGTGTATGCTCAATGCAGTAATTCCCAATTACACAAGCAACGGTTGGGCTACTGGGATCTTTGTACTTTTGTGGCACATCTTGCTTTAGGATGACATTCACTTTTTCTGTTAGAAAATTTTTCTTTTTTATACTTTAACGCCTCTTAATCATACATAGGCCTTTTATAAATTTGGCATATGAAGGTATTTATTTAACCGCATCCAGTAGAGGAATATTGATCTTCACTTATTTCAACACCTCTAGAATGTCCTGAGAGTTAAAGAGAGGTTTTGGTGGAACCAACCGTTGGGGGAATGGGGCAATCAGCTTACCTTGAAGTTTCGGTTCCAATTCTTGTGGAGTAGTACTAGGTCTATCATCATTGTCCTCTTCTAGGTCTTTAGACTTCTCAGCCCTTACCGGAATAGATTTGTCAATTATCTTCCCACTCCTAAGAGTGGTGATAGACTTAGCTTGCTCAATTTGATTTGAAGAGCTTGGATCGCTTATTTCGTATTGCGGTTTAGGATTGGGGAGAGGTTGAGTAGGAAGCATCCCCTTTCTATAATCGTAACATGTGAATCCATCTCTTGCATAAATTTTGTAAGTTCTCTTATTACTTGAGTAAGCTCCTAAGTTTGTGTGGAATTTTGAACCGGTTCTTCTTGAGGTTTCACTTGATATAGAATTTGATTAAAGAAACCTTGAGGAGTAGCAGTTTGTCTATTCCTCCAACTGAAGATTGGATGATTTCTCTGTAATGCCCTGAAATTCATGGGTCGAGCATAACTTAGCTCTCGAGTTCCAAAACATCACTTATGCAACGTAAGTCATGATTAATGAATGTTGTCAGTATTAGTGCATAAAACATGAAGCAGATTAATCCAAAACTGTAAACATAATCCAGGGACAGGTGAAATATGCAAGCGGAAGACTTAAAGAAATATATATATCGGTATATGTCCCTGATATATGTATACTCTGCCAGGTTATAATTACATGTATGTGTGTCGCAAAATACAAGTATCAAATGGAATAAACCATTACAACAATAACCCTGAATCCCCGTAGCTCAGGACACGGCTTACATGAACCCGCCTAAGAACTGCATAAAGGAGAACGCCTCCTCCTCATCCTCATACTCCTGCTCTGCCTCGTGGGTCGCATCATCATCTGCATCTAAGAATGAGTCTGGTGGGTGTTTAAACACCATCCAAGAACGTGGGAGTGAGTGATCAACTCACTGGAACTATACATTAAAAGTTAACATGTTATCAATTCAATCAAGCAGTAATAATAAAGCAGTACAATCAAACAAGTCCTAATTACTCTTATTAATGCAAGGATGTATGAAGAAATGATGCATGCCCTCGCCTGCACTCCCTCAGCGTCTTCATCTTATGGTACGCATGACAACCTCCCACAGTGCTCCACAACGCCAAGGCACATGCAATGCGGTGCATGAACATGATTACCACGTTCTTATTAGTCTGTTTCATACAGCAGGATTGGGAAGCTAAGGTACCACCCTTTATATCATTTGCCCAACACTGATCCATCTAGGGTCGTTAGTCCTAGTTAATCACATACGATAGGCAAGTTCAGGTCACGATCACTAACGCCCTACCAACTGGTAGTCTATTTTCGAAGGCTTGTCACCAACCCGACTGGGGACCACAGCTAAGCTGCGCCGAGGTAGGCCTGCTCATACTCGAGGTCACTCCACTGATGCCCTACCAACTGACAGTCTATTTTCGAAGGCTCGTCACCAACCCGACTGGGGACCACAGCTAGGCTGCGCCAGTGTAGGCCGACAACTTGAATATAGTGTCCCATACTACTGTATTCGGCTCACGAGTGTAAGTTGCTCACTGGTCACTACGGGGAGGCTCGTCGCCCCAACGTAGGCCGACAGCTCGACCACGGTGTCCCATACCACCATGCCCGGATCATGAGTCTTAGCGGATCGTGGTACCAAGGTTAAATAGGCATTTCACTAGTAAGTTTGGTATCTTAGATTCAAGTAGTAGCGTCCAAACATGGTGAACATATATTGGGTCAATCGAGTTAGTTGATGAGCTCGACCAGTACGAGTGCACGTTGAGTTGATCGACATGAAGTGCATAAGCACTTCGTGTGGCCTAACCACTGCCGACATCCCAAGTATGGCTCGGATTTATCAAACACATCCTGTGTGGCGAAAACAACCTCAGCCACCAGTTCGAGGCCTGTTACCGATTACCTGGACTGTGATATAGTCCCAACCACATACAATCATAACAATTAAGCATATGAGATAATCAAAGCAGTAATGAAGACTTAAGTCAAATCCTACAATCATTTGAGCATACTATGGAATATAACTTAAACATGTTTATAGTACATGGAAGAAATCATACACTCAGTTAAACATGAATTGTATACAATACATGGGGGGAAATCATACACACAGCTAAGGTAGTTGGGATTCGTATCTCAACTCCCTACAAATCACAGTTTACTAACTACTAACTCATTTAGTCATTTTTACAAACACTTGGACTACACCTTCCAACATATACAACATACGTTGATTATAATACATATTTGGGCAAATCCTTTCGTTAAGGAAGTTTCATCTACACAACAATCATATATCCACAATAGTTAAACATGGTAAGCATGAATAGACATTCTATACTCATTCAGACATTTTCACAAACACCTATGCTTCACAATATTACACAACGTATATTGGCATAACATGTATTAGGGTGAATCCTTCCACCAAGAATTTGTTACACATACAACTAGCATATATACATGACAATTAATCATGGCAAACACAATTTCAAATTCCATACGTATACGATCCTTCCTACAAATACATGAAATACACTAAACGCAATATAGTTCATATATAACTGAAACGCGAGACAAACATCGCATTTGGCATGTGAAATAGCATCCACGTCAGTAATAAATCATTAACTGACATTGAAAGCCTTGAAAACCATAACCTATATATATATAGTCTGCACCTTACGCCGGTAGACACGTAACGAACTCAATTTGTCTGTTAATACATCATTTATGGCACAACGACAACTTATAATACGAAATAGGTTAGCTATTTCATCTATTACACTATTTGAATCCCTAGAACGGAATAGGGTTAGGATTTCTTACCCAAGTACGGAGTCGGAATCACAGATGTGGTAGCCAAGCCCGTGGAGCGATGGGATGGAATCCCAGGAACTCTCTCCCACTCTCTCTCTCTCACTTCCTCTCTCTTTCCTTCTCTCTTTGCTCTCTTCTCTCTCCTAGGTTTTCTAAATTCGTATGGAATGAGAGAGTGAGGATTTAAGACCCTTATATAGGCCCAGAACTAACGAAAATAGCCCCAAGGCCATGGTATACTTAGGTTATAACCAAATCGGGCTTATTTCGATCCAACGGAGCATTTCTGGAGGTCCTTATGCTGAATACGGTTGGACTTAAGCTCATAGATATTGGATCTTGATCAAGTTAAGTTTTCAGTCCGATCGGGTTTACAGATTGCCCATGGCAGACCAGTTTCAGTTTAGCAGTCATCGAAACTCGATTAAGGCCACAAGTATATTGGCATATGCAACTGGGTTTAGAGTTGGATCCTAGATTTTAAGGTAACGTAGCGTTAACGATTCTACAAGTTTTGGGTCTTGCAGATCGTATTTAAAGTGATTAGTACTAATTTCACAGGTAATCTAGTTTAACGCTAGTTAATCCTCATTAATTTCTAAAGTATTTGGTCCTAAGTGGTTTCTGTTTGAGGTAGTGCTCGGGTTTCTGTATGGATTTTTTCGGGATGTTACAATCTACCCCCCTTAAAGAACAATTTCATCCCCAAAATTGCCTAAGGGTAATAACTACATCAACCTAGCTCATATTGGTCTACCCCCCTTAAAAGTTTCTACCTTTGAAGTTTAAAAACAAATGTTTGATTCATTGTTATCGTGCTAAGTGTTTGATGATAAAGTCTACTTGAGGGTGGTATAATTTACTCTTTATGATTGAGCTAATATGGAAGGACAGCTGTGGTAGGCTCAAATCCGATACGTCGATTGTCCGCCTGACCAGGGTAGACAACATTGTATCCCTTTCTAATCTTGAAGGATCCTGGTCTTCTGCTCGGTCAAAGCAGTGAGTCCTTGGTAATCACCCAGGATTGAGAATTGAGTTAAGCCACGAATGCCTCGTAGGGATATGGTTCTGAAATTCTGAAATCTGCTCATCCTAAGTATTTAAGGGGTATTATAATTTATTAGGAGGTTTAAGCCTTATGTTTATAAGGTTGTCCTTCGGGTCCTGTTCAACGAGTGTTCTTCTTCAACTTATGTTTAACTTGGTGGATAATAAGTTCTTCCATAGTGCTCATAGTTAGAAGACTAAGCTAGAAGGGTTTTCAACCTCCTAAAATTATATTCGCATGTCACCATTTTGATCATACGGCTAGGGGGTTAAGGGCAGATTGCACTTTGGTTTTCTTAACTTTGGAAGGGAAGGAAGAGTCGAGAGTTCAAAAATATCTTAGAAGTTTAAAATGTTAGTGCCATAAAGCCGCGGGGTAGGAAAGAAGAGGACATGTCCTCGACACGGTATGAACCTTGAATCTACAAGGGGATAAGAAACTTATAATCCTTTACTATGGTCCACCGCCAAAATGAGCTTATGGAGTATTAAACTATAAAACCCAATACTACATGAGGGTCCTAATTTAATTGTACCAAAAATGACAAAAAAAAAACATATATATTTTTACGTATAATCAAATTTAGTCACAGGATAATTCCTAGTCTGACCATAAATAATTCCTAAATAGACATCGAAGACTAAACTAAGGTGTGACCAGTCTATTGGTAACTCGAAGTTGGAGATTTGGTTTATATATAAATATTTGTCAACCCTTCCCTTATCTATTACCTCTAGTTACCATATCATTTTTAATCCATCATTAGGCCTATTCTTTATATGAATTGGTTTAATACTTGGATCTTAGTTGCTTTCCTTCGATGACTTTGTTATTGACCTACCAAGGAAGATCCAGCTCCTAGCTAGTGACCTAACTTTAAGTATAACCTAGATTAGTTTCCTTCGACCTTGTGCCAGTGGCTATTAGCCCACCAAGCACCCATCACGCTTATGAGCGGGTAGACTATCAGGTCAATGCGCACCTTTTCTGTTTCCTAAATTTATCGAGCAAACCTTACAGAGTTTGGTAATGTCAAAGAAGATCCCTGTCGCAGTAAGGACTCTCAACACACCCATAGGGGTAATGTTCAACCCCTAAATGCTTGACTGTAGAGCATGACACTCTCAAAATAGTGGACCCAGTGTCTACTAATAGAAAAACAAGTGTACCTTGAATGTGGGCAATGACCTCAAAGGTCCAAGGTGTTCCGGTTGCTGACCCAGATGTTTCAGCTACAAGTGCATGCATAAGAGCTTGTTGAGGTTGATTTGGTTGCACTGCCACAGGTCGTTGACGTGGCCTATTTTGAGGTACAGGCGATCAGTAATATGGCTGCGCTGGTGGTACAAATCGTAGAGGTGGAGTCATTATACCACGTGGTGACTGACGGGCGATCTTCTGTGGTGGCGTGATACCATTATCTTTCATCTTGGTAAAATAGAAAGGGTTAGTATGTCCCCCTTTGTTGCAATATGTACACCAATGTTTCGTTCGACTTTGCTGGGTCGGCGGAGCCATGAGCCTAGGAGGCAAGTCTACATGTAGCCTCTTACCTAGGACTGGCCGGTGCTGCAATTCAGGACAAGGCCTTGGGCCCATTGGGTTGCTTGTCCGAGAAACTCCATCACTATGTTGTTCAACTCGTAGAGACAAGTTGACTAGCTTGACGTAATTGAGAAAGTTAGCGCAACTCATTCAAGTGAGGATATCAGTCTGCAGCCCATCTAAAAAATGTCGCATTTTCATTGGTTCGTCAGGTAGGATCAAAGGAGCGTGTCTGGCCAGCTCCATGAATCTGTTCTCATATTCTGACACGGTCATCCCTCCCTGTTGGAGGCGTAGAAACTCACCCTCTTTTTCATCACGGTATGTCAGCGGAAAGTACTTCTCATGGAAGCGTGTCTCAAAAGCATCCCATGTCCACACATGTCTTGCAGAAACTGTTCGTAGGATATTGTCCCACCATAAACCAGCCTCCTTCTCGAACATATAGGTGGCTAGCTCGACTTGCTCTGCCTCATTGCAGTGTAACGGCTTCAACATCTTTGAGATGCGATCTAGCCAGTAATCAGCCTCCTCGGGTCCATAAGTACCTGCAAAAGTGGGAGGGCAGAAATGCTGAAAGCGCTCAAAAAGTCCGTTGTTATTCATGTTCCCAGCAGGGTGTGTAGGTGATGCAGGCGGAACCACACTCATATTCTGGGCAAAAATACCAGCCATGGAGGTCAAGAACTACTGCTGCTGCTGCTTCTGCTGCTGTTGCATCAACAACATCATCTGCTTTAGCCTATCAGGAGGCAGAGCGGACTGAGATGCATGCGGCGTCGACGCAGACGCACGATTCTGCTTAGGAACCAAAGGCATGACTAGAGGAACCATAGATGGTGTCACGGGAGTCAGCCCAGTAGCAAAATTAGACGAGCCTGACTGTGGATTCGTCTGGCTATCGCCTAGGGGGGAGACCCCGTCAAGTGACTCGCCTAAAGAGGGACGGGTCGAAGTCCTTGAGCCCTTAGGAGGCATACCCTACATTCAACAGAGGGTGCAACCTGTGAGATTTAACGTCCACATAATCCACCCACGTAGCATTCACATCACAACTTAAGGAAAACAACATGCATTTCATTTAACAAAATTGTCGCAATACAAGAAGTGCAGCATTACATGGATCGCGACCAAGAAAGCATGTGAGCTAATACAACTTAAGCTTCAAACAGCGAAACAACTTCCAAACTACTACGCCTATAACGGCTACACACAATAACAAGCAACAAAACAGGGCAAAGAATGGCTACAAATGTGACTACTCGTTGGAATCTGGTGATGGAGGAGGGGCACCCTTATCCTGCAGGCAGCACAGGATAGACTTCAAAGTGCGAGTCACCTTCTTGAACTTATGTTTCACGAGGCCCCAAAGATCCATAATGTCTTGTCGTAAAATAGCCTGGCCCTCCTCAAGTCGAGCTATATGGGCATCCCTGGTGGCCTGATTAGTGCCCTGCTCTGGTGTCGTAGGAGGAGAGGTCTCACTCGTGTCCTGGGCCTCTACTTCTTCCTCGTCCTGCTCGTCATCTTCTTCTATTTCAGCTCCACCTTCTTCATTACTCTCTTCCTCTTCGCTATCAGTCTCATCCTCACTTTCTTCTAGTAGAGCTTATCGTCGTCGTGGCCTGATGTCCATCTGATTAAGAGTCATCTCATTGATGTAACGGACAGGTACCGGCCTTTCATCTCCAAGCCTGTAACCAAACTCATGTGCAATCTTACATATGAGTCGCCCAAATAGGAGCGATTCAGTCCTTCTATTTGAACGAGCGATAAGGATAATCTGTCGCAAGATGTACGTCGGCACACACAACTTCTCTCCCTGTCCCACCTGATACAAGAAATTCATCATCAGGCGCGTGCACTCACTGTGGTTGCTCCACCTAGGATAGATGTTGAATATGCAAATGTGGTGAAGCAGGCGGAAGTCGTCCGTCATGTTGGTCCCTAAAAGGCTTCTGTTAGGCTGTCATTCGACCAGACGACCACAAAGGAACCATGTGCTGTGATCCCTTTCACGCGCACTACTCAGATTCTTCTCACTGGCATGAACCTCGTCAAGAGGCACGTTCAGAAGTTGGGATATCAAAGCAATGTTGATTATGGCCTCCCGATCTCTTCGACAAGGGATCTTGAACTGTAATGGCTCCAGCGAAGGCTCTTGAATGTGGGCATAAAAAGCTCGGACAATACCCACATTGGCGTGGTATTCGCCCTCAAATAGCGGACACCAACCGACCCCTTCCAGGCGCTCGAGCAGCAAGTATTCTCCAAATAGCCACGGATCTACATGATCTTCAAAAAGGACTCTACGGCCCTCATAAACTCCATGAGATAGCTCCGCCAAAAAAGTTCTTTCAATAGGAGCTTATGAATCAAGGTCCTGCTTTGTCTGAAACTCTCGCGTGGCGGTTGTGCTCGCGGCGGCACCTCTCGGTCTCCTTGAATGGGTTGGGCGGCTAGGCCCGACTTTATCAACGGGAGCTCTCTTCTTCCCCATGAAAGAGAGGATGGTGGAAAAGGAAAATATGGTCATAATGAGCTCGAATAGGGCCATGAAAAATGAAAGAAAAAGGGAGAAATGGAAGGAATGATGGAGCTTCCATGAATTTGAGAGTCAAAGGAGGGATTTGAGTACTCAAATGAAAAGAAAAGAGAGGGAAATCAGCAATGAAGATGGGTTTTGAGATGGGTACATTGAGGGTGCACGAAAATGGAAGAAGAAAGGATTTTGGGAGGGATTTTTGTAGGGTTTTGAAGAGAAATTTCAAGAAAAGGAAAGCTTGGAGGGGTGATTTGTGAAGGATGGAAGTGTTTGGAGGGTTTATAAACGTGCAACCATGGATCAATGGGCCACACTAGACCCTAATGGCATCGGCCCGAGCCGGCCCGCCCTGCTAGGCCCGCTGGGCGGCGAGGGCTCGCCGTTTGGGTGAGGTCCTCCTATCCTCTGGGTCAGCAATTGATGTGGGTCCCACCCTGGGTCCCCCTATAAATGCCTCGATTGGGCCCCTAGTCCGTTTCGACTCTTTTCGGGTTACTTTAAATAGAATCTGATACAGATTCACTTTACCAAAATTTTAATGGCTGGAAAGGGATGATTCACGGTCTAAATCTGTCAATGGATGGTCTAGAAGTGATTTGGGGTCGCTGTGTGTGATCAGGAATGTGCACGGACTCGATCTCAGCGATCATTTTTAGTAAACTTTCGACAAGTGGTGCAACTGGGTAGCCTACATTGTTTCTAGATTTTTCTCTCACCCTCTTACACTAAAGTGGCGTCAGCGTGCGTTGTGTAACCATAACCTAGGTCCGATTTAATCCAAATCATGCTCTGATACCAACTTGTAACGCCCTGAAATTCGGGGGTCGAGCATAACTCAGCTCCCGAGTTCCAAAACATCACTTATGCAACATAAGTCATGATTAATGAATGTTGTCAGTATTAGTGCATAAAACATGAAGTAGATTAATCTAAAACTGTAAACATAATCTAGGGACAGGTGAAATATGTAAGCGGAAGACTTAAAGAAATATATATATCGGTATATGTCCCTGAGATATGTATACTCTGTCAGGTTATAATTACATGTATGTGTGTCTCAAAATACAAGTATCAAATGGAATAAACCATTACAACAATAACCCTAAATCCCCGTAGCTCAGGACACGGCTCACATGAACCCGCCTGAGAACTGCATAAAGGAGAACGCCTCCTCATTATCCTCATACTCCAACTCTGCCTCGTGGGTCGCATCATCATCTGCATCTAAGACAAAGTCTTGTGGGTGTTTAAACACCGTCCCCGAACGTGGGAGAGAGTGATCAACTCAGTGGAACTATACAGTAAAAGTTAATATGTTATCAATTCAATCAAGCAGTAATGATAAAGCAGTACAATCAAACAAGTCCTAATTACTCTTATTAATGCAAGGATGTATGAAGAAATGATGCATGCCCTCGCCTGCACTCCCTCAGCGTCTTCATCTTACAGTACGCATGACAACTTCGCGCAGTGCTCCACAATGCCAAGGCACGTGCAATGCGGTGCATGAACATGATTACCACGTTCTTATTGGTCCATTTCATACAACAGGATTGGGAAGCTAAGGTACCACCCTCTATATCATTTGCCCAATAGTGATCCATCTAGGGTTGTCAGTCCTAGTTAATCACATACGATAGGCAAGTTTAGGTCACTACCACCAACGCCCTACCAACTGGCAGTCTATTTTCAAAGGCTCTTCACCAATCCAACTGGGGACCACAGCTAGGCTGCGCCGAGGTAGGCCTGCTCATACTCGAGGTCACTCCACTGACGCCCTACCAACTGACAGTCTATTTTTAAAGGCTCATCACCAACCCGACTGGGGACCACAGCTAGGCTGCGCCAGTGTAGGCCAACAACTCAAATACAGTGTCTCATACCACCGTATTCGGCTCACGAGTGTAAGTTGCTCACTGGTCACTATGGGGAGGCTCGTCACCCCAGCGTAGGCCGACAGCTCGACCACAGTATCCCATACCACCATGCCCGGCTCATGAGTCTTAGCGGATCATGGTACCAAGGTTAAACAGGCATTTCACTAGTTAGTTTGGTATCTCAGATTCAAGCAGTAGCGGCCAAATATGGTGAACATACATTGGGTCAATCGGGTTAGTTGATGAGCTCGACTAGTATGAGTGCACGTTGAGTTGATCGACATGAAGTGCATAAGCACTTCGTGTGGCCTAACCACTACCGACATCCCAAGTACGGCTCGGATTTATCGAACACATCCTGTATGGCGAAAACAACCTCAGCCACCAGTTCGAGGCCTATTACCGATTACCTGGACTATGATATAGTCCCAACCACGTACAATCATAACAATTAAGCATATGAGATAATCAAAGCAGTAATGAAGACTTAAGTCAAATCCTACAATCATTTGAGCATACTATGGAATATAACTTAAACATGTTTATATAGTACATGGAAGAAATCATACACTCAGTTAAACATGAATTGTATACAGTACATGGGGGGAAATCATACACACAGCTAAGGTAGTTGGGATTCGTATCTCAACTCCCTACAAATCACAGTTTACTAACTACTAACTCATTCAGTCATTTTTACAAACACTTGGACTACACCTTCCAACATATACAACATATGTTGATTATAATACATATTTGGGCAAATCCTTTCGTCAAGGAAGTTTCATCTACACAACAATCATATATGCACAATAGTTAAATATGGTAAGCACGAATAGACATTCTATACTCATTCAAACATTTTCACAAACACCTATGCTTCACAATATTACACAACGTATGTTCGCATAACATGTATTAGGGCGAATCCTTCCGCTAAGAATTTGTTACACATACAACTAGCATATATACACGACAATTAATCATGGCAAACACAATTCCAAATTCCATATGTATACGATCCTTCCCACAAATACATGAAATACACTAAACGCAATATAGTTCATATATAATTGAAACGCGAGACAAACATCGCATTTGGCATGTGAAATAGCATCCACGTCAGTAATAAATCATTAACTGACATTGAAAGCCTTGAAAACCATAACCTATATGTATATAGTCCGCACCTTACGCCGGTAGACACGTAACGAACTCAATTTTTTTGTTAATACATCATTTATGGCACAACGACAACCTACAGTACAAAATAGGTTAGCTATTTCATCTATTACACTATTTGAATCCCTAGAACGCAATAGGGTTAGGATTTCTTACCCAAGTATGGAGTCGGAATCATCAGATTAGCGACACAGATGTGGTAGCCAAGCCCGTGGAGCGATGGGATGGAATCCCGAGAACTCTTTCCCACTCTCTCTCTCACTTCCTCTCTCTTTCCTTCTCTCTTTGCTCTCTTCTCTCTCCTAGGTTTTCTAAATTCGTATGGAATGAGAGAGTGAGGGTTTAAGACCCTTATATAGGCCCAGAACTAACGAAAATAGCCCCAAGGCCATGGCATACTTAGGTTATAACCAAATCAGGCTTATTCCGATCTAACAGAGCATTTCTGGAGGTCCATTTTCTGAATGCGGTCGGACTTAAGCTCATAGATATTGGATCTTGATCAATTTAAGTTTTCAGTCCAATCGGGTTTATAGATCGCCCGTGGCGGACCAGTTTCTGTTCAGCGGTCATCGAAACTTGATCAGGGCCACAAGTATATTGGCATATGCGGGCCATCTTTCCTGATCCGAGGGTGAATTTGGGTCAAAATCCAACGGTCAGAATGCTTAAAATCGACGCGCAAGCGACACGACTCAAATTACTTAAATTCATATTTAATTTCTAAATAAATTCACCTTTCTCACACTCTTGACTCCGAACTAAAGAAAATTGTCACAGGACATCATCTGGACTTAATTTTCGAGGTGATTGTCAAGTCTAACTAGGCAGTCATAATTATCTAAGTTTATCACAATCGGACTTTCGACGTGCGGTCCAGGTCCGTTACAGAGTTTCTGAATGCTCCCGTGAGCAACTGGGTTTAGAGTTGGATCCTAGATTTTAGGGTAACGTAGCGTTAACGATTCTACAAGTTTTGGGTCTTGCAGATCGTATTTAAAGTGATTGGTGCTAATTTCACTGGTAATCTAGTTTAGTGCTAGTTAATCCTCGTTAATTTCTAAAGGATTTGGTCCTAAGTGGTTTCTGTTTGAGGTAGTGCTCGGGTTTCTATATGGATTTTTTCAGGATGTTACATTCTCCAATTAGGATTGTATGTGTTGGAGGTAGGTCCATTGAAAGGTCTTTGGTAATTGTTCACGGCATCGAATTCCTCCTTCAATACCTCTTGAAAGGTAGGTATTGTTGGACAATTTTAAGTTGTGTGAATGTTACAAGTACAAACAATTTCCTTAACCTTATCTTTATTTAGTTCCATGGCCTCAAATTTCCTTATGAGATTAGACACTTTAACATTAATATCATCATCTGTAAATGCTATCTTAGATTTGTTAAATTTTGTGGTGACAAAACCTCTTGGAATTTGTATCTTGTGTAGCTCATCTTCATATTCAAAATCAAGTAATTCAAGTACAAGTTCAAGATGTTTAGATTCAAGATCAAGCATCTCAAATTCAAGTTCAAGTTCAAATACAGGAATAAGAGATTCAAGTAGAACATCAAGTACTACTTCAAGTTCTCAAGCCTAGGCTCATATACTCAAGTTGAAACACAAGTAACAAGTACTTTAAGTTTAAGCTTTAAAGTACATCAAGTTCAAGCTTCAAAGTACTTTAAGATGTCAAGCTTCATGTACTTCAAGATCAACTATCAACCAAAGCGAATGATGTTTCAATGTTCAATCTTCACTGATAAGGTATGAATGACCCTACATTGACCATAAGATAGGTCATATTGATTGCATACTTCATTTGGGTCATTATATAATTTTATAGGCATTTTCTCGACTAGTCTTAGCCTATGTTCGACTAGTCAAGACACTGGCTTGACCAATCTAAGAATTCCCTCGACCAGTCTTAGGTTTGTTGTGAATTTTTAGGATTTTCTGTTGGACCCTCGACCAGTCCTAAAGACTACTCGACCAGCTGAGCAGGCTCGACTCAAAGTCCAGCAACCAAACTTGGTCCCAGTCGACTAGTCGAGTGCGGGCTCTACCAGTCGAGCAGGCCACTCGACCAATCAAGCAAGCCACTCGACCAGCCGAGTAGCGATCTTATCTTATCGCGCTCGAATTTTTGAAATCTTGTTGGTCCTTCAACCAGTCGAACCGACCACTGGGCCAATCGAGTAAACAATTTTTGTGCCTATAAATTGAGCACGAATTTCAGAGTTTGGTAAGTCATTCAAGCAAGATCAAGACACCACTCTGAGAGATAATTTTGTGATATTCTTAAGCTAATTGTGTTCATTTAATATTCTCTTTAATTTAACTTTTTGTATTTGATTTTGGATTCTCTATTCCAATCTTAATTGAAGAAGGGATTTATGCTTTCGCCTTTCTTGAGATCCAAATTAAATCAAGCTAGCTCGAGGTGATTTAATCTAAAAATCATTTAGAACTTAGAACCCATTCATAAGTGAGTGTGGACATTGAACATCTACTTTGAATTGGTTCTACCGAGCTTCATCAAAGGAGAATATCCAGATAAGTATATTTACATTTCTGTAAATTTCTTTTTGGTTTTTGAGGTTGTGCCAAAAAAATCTATTTTTCCTTATTGGTTTTTCTAGGGTGATCCAGAAAATCTCAAAGTGTAGGGTTTTTGAATTGTGTACACTACTAGAAAACAGGACAAAGGCTACGGATAAAATCCATAGCTAAAGACCTATGGCTACGGTTTTAGTTTGTAGCATGACCGTAGTCGTAGGTGCCGTAACAATAGGTCTAAAACCTATGGTTACGGATTTAATCCGTAGCCATAGATTAAAATAGCTACAGATATAATTCGTAACAATTATTTTTGTAGCCAAAAGTAACTACAGCTACAGATAGTATTTGTAGCTAAAAGTGGTGCTACATCCATAACAATATTCATAATTTAATAACAGCTACGGTTGGAAGATTACCAGCTACGGTCAATATCCGTAGCTATCGCCTACATTTAAAAGAAATTATAATCATTCATGCATTCAATTACTAGCTGCATAATCATTCATTCATTCATTCAGTCAATTACAATCATTCATTCATTTAATTCAATTATAATTACAATAATGCTAAAAGTACAAATCTTGGTGAGTCTATGTGCACTTGCATATGGCCGGGTGATTCCTTCATCCACCATGGATAGAAAATGGATACGAGGATCAATAGTCGACCTGCACATCCGACAGTTATACCGATAACTTCTCCTGCGCGTCTTCTGTAATTATATTCGAGGGCGAACCACCACTAGAGGACTCTTCAACATAAAAACAAAGAATCAGTCAATTGATGAATGATGAAAACAAAATGCAAGGAAAACATAAAATTCCCCTGATGTAAACTAAATTAATGCTTCAAATAGCATTCATACATTGCTAAAGTACCGTTGAAGCTAGCAATCATACACTACACCACACATTCCATAAAAGTACAAAAAGTTCAAAAACACCTACAGATGATTCATTCATACCATGTTATAAGAATCAAATACCATAGCATTAGTCAAGTGATGAAAATTTGAAAATGGAAAGGGAATCAAGAGTGGTAAAACTGAAAATATGAAAAGAGATGAAAGTGCATGTAATTGGCAACTTTCAAAGAAAAGAAAAAAGAAGTAACTAATAAAGTAGATTGTTAAGCCCACATGCACCTCATATAAGGCCACACTAATAGCCTACCACTTGCATGGGAAGTCTGATATGTGCATCAGGTGGGCTCAATGTGAAGAAAACCTAGAGAAAAATCCACCGGTAATGGGTCACTTCTGGAAGTACGATAGAAGAAAACTAACTAACAAACTCCCAAAGAGGACCACATCCTCTATATATCAATGAAGATAAAGAAGCATTTTCCAATACAGACAATTGTTTTTTTTTTTTGAAAAAAAAGGGGATATTAGACATACTCAGTGTTGCAGCCATACATTGATATATCTCAAAATATTTCACTTCCATTTACAAATATTCCTGAATATCATCGATACATGCGACACGTATCAACGAAATCTCAATACAGAATATTCAGTTGCAGTTGAGCACTTGAGCATGAATCGAACAATCTAGCCAATTCAATTTTTAAACTTGATCATTTGATTTAGCATGTGAATTTCACAATCAATTAGAGAAACCTTGTATTAACTTGAGAGATGTAACACAAAAGATAACGCCAATGAGTGAACATACTGTCACCATGACAAGGATACATATCACTTTCCCTTCACCATTTTTGAAGAAAACCAATTGAGCTGCAAAAACAGAAAAATAAGAACATGAATAAATAATAGCAAAAACTAGTAATCCATAAATATTTCAAATTTCATATAAAGCATAGACCGTCGTCGTAGGTGCCGAGCCAATAGGTCTAAAACTAGTAATCCAGAAACTTGTAAAATTTTCATCAGAAATTCTGAAAGGAATGAATTTACAAAATGGTTCACATTCAACGATCAACATACACATTGCACAGCTAATGAGTGGATGGACCTGATTTTTGGACCACATAATTTACATGCTTGGGCCCACCTAATGCATGGCATTAATGTGAATGTCTAATAGATTTGCCTAATAAGTCCATGTGGGCACATGTAAAGGTGTACGTGGACATAAGAAACTCTTGACTTCAACATAAAATAGGAGGGAGAACCCTTTGGATCAATCATGATAATAGAGCAACTGTTGTACTCAAATTTTCAATAGTTAAATCTAGTAAATAAATAGGTTGATGATTGTAAAAGAAGTTAATCATTCAAAACTCTTTCAGCCATGTGAAAAGGACCACATCCTTTATAAGGACCGTTCTTAATCTAGTTTCAAGCTTTAAATAAAATGGTTCGGTACAAAAGAGCACCTTTATCTTGTCGACAACATTTTCTTTTGTTGCATTTATTGTGTGAGTTGCTCCTTGCATCTTTGCATTACGAAGTTTATCATCTTGAACATCAACAACAATAATTTCAGAAGCCCCAAATGTCCGTGCTATCTGTAAACAACTGGGAGAAGTAATTTAGTCATAATGATGTAAACCTGAGACTTAAGATTCTATAAAAGCAGAAATGTTACATTATATGCCATCAACTATGCGGAAGGAATTTGAAAAAGATATATACAACATTTACATGGGTCGTCACCAGCATCACGGTAGAGTTGTCATCATTATTATTATTATTTTATTTAAAAAAAGTCAAATCACTGTCCCAGCTAATTTGATCAGCAGCGTATGTATTTGCATATCAGCAATAATATCCAATTCAACATCATCATCACATCAGACTTGTCCTAGGTATTTGAAGTCAGCTTCAGGAATCCTTTTCAAAACAGAATCACAAATTAAAAAAAAAATAAAAAAAAGTCAGGTAAAACAGAGTATATATCCTCATCCCCTTAGAACATGTAGACAGACAAAACTCTGGATAAAAAACAACTACTTAGCCAACAAAGACTGGCAGCATCTGAACCAAACAAGAACAAAAACCACAAAACAAAAAAAGGGGACAAAATGGACACCAACTTACCTACTACTTGAATCTCTCCATTGCCAATCAGACGCCTCAAAGCTTGTCCTCGAATTCAGAAAGGGGTGTCATCTGCTCCTTCAGACCCTTCCTCTTTCGGAAAAAACTGGTAATCCAGAAATATTTCAATTTTCATATAAAGCATATGAATGCACATGATTTGTATCGGCTTCTTGCAATAGCACCATCCAAAGCCAAATATAAACAACAAATTAATAATGAAGATAAAAGACATTACAAAAGCCATTATGTATCAATTAGAGTGTAAAATATCGATCAAAACTCAAAAGATACAAAATTATATAGAGTTTTTTAAGGAAACAGCTAGAAACCATGTAAAGTCTAAGTTGTAGTAGCATGTCTGGAATGAATTGAATAGTTTACTGCTCAGTCCATTGACTTGAACAAGGATATAGGAAGAATAATAACTGAAAATTAGAGTAGTTACATTCTGTGCAGCCAAAGAGGTAAACCTTCTTCCCATAAAGTTCTCCCCCTTCCTCGAAAGCATTCTGTCCAATGACCAAAAAAAATTAGAGCACCACACCAGATACAAATGTACAGATGCCTAGATAGAGGTCTTGCACTTAGGGAACATCTCCTAGGGGACCCACTGATTCAGAGTGGCCCCACAAAAGTGCAGTAAAGTGCCTCCAAAACCATTTGTACTGTTCTGTGGGCCCCAGGTGATGATTTGATTGATATGTGGGTCTCACAAAGTGGTTCACTTAATTTTTGCACATGGTCCTTATGATGGTCATGATGCGAGTTATATTATATAGAAAGAGGTAGTAGGTGTCTTTCTAGGCAAGTTTTTCTTTATTATTTTAGTCACTTAATTTGTAGGTCATTTTTCGGGCAATATATGATTTCTAAATGACATGAAATTGGTCTTGTTTGAAAGCCAACCGAAGATCATGCAACTCTGATATCATTTGAATGAGCTGTGATGGATTTATGGAAGGGTTGTATGATGGGATTTAGATAGTTTGACTATTTTTAATATTTTAAGAAAATGGATGGTCATAATTAGAATAATGAATGTTTAGGACTGAATCAGGGTTTGCTTGCGAAAAAATATATAAGCATGCTATGATGATTGAATGATGAATAGAATTTCGGTTTACTTGCTCCAATAGGCAGGGATTTGATCCTTTTTTTTTCCCTAGATGACAAGACAACTATGGCTGTATTTCAATCTCGACATCTGACTTACTAGTCTTAGGATGCATTTGCACAATTTCCAGAACAATGCCTTTGGAAATTTAAACTCTGTAGACAGTAACATAAATGCTTACATCAAAACATAAACTGTAAATGTGATAGATTGTAGAAGTTATTATGATCAACAAAGCACCATTTGACCCAACCCAAGTTATTACAAATTAAAGAATAAGAGAATGTTTAGAGTAAAGGGAGTCCTTTTTCACCTTTAGAGTGCTTGTTCAATTGAACCTACAATATCAACAACGTTCTTTCCCTCTTGTAAGTTGATCAACCAATGGTTTCAGTTGAACCTACAATATCAACAACGTTCTGCATTAAGAAAGACCGCAGTAGAGGATCACATTGGGCTGAAACTACTAAAATTGTTGGGAGAAATGTTAAGATGATGATGATCCTACTGACCTAAAAAATCCGACATAAGATCCTCTTATGATATCCAATGGCTCTGCAACTATCCTCTAGTGATATGAAGGTTCTGTAACTTATTCAAACCAGTTGCATTCATGATTTTTGTATGTACATGGGCTGAAACTACTAAAAAATTCACTCTCCCAAGTCCCGAACAACATTTTAGAGATCACTTATAGAACACGAATCATGTCACCATCAAGATGAAAACTTCAATGTACATTCTTGATACTAACCCATTAATAACTTCCAAATTTTGACAAAAACTTTTAACAATATTTCCTAGTGATATTTTATCAAGGCACCCAAAGAACATCACAAACATATAGAGCAGGGACATCCACACACAAAACCAAAGAATAGATGATGGGCACCTAATTGAAGCCATACAAATGAAACTTGCAAATCATTCACTACACATGTGTAAGCTTCAAGCTGCACAAGCCCTACTGTCTGGACACCCTAGTCTAGAGATCAGGCTAGTCTGTGTTGAGGGTCAAATATTGCATATCAGACCCATTTATTGCATGGATTTACAAGCATGACACCGTTTAATAGCCTAATTTAATTGAATTTGTGATGCAGGGCGTCTTCATGAGCTTGGACTGAGAAAGGACACTAAAAAGCATGGATTTACCGATCTGATGACACTAAAGCATGGGACGGACTCTAGAAGACCAAGAGCGACGAAATTATACACCAGGGGTCCGCGAAAATCGAGGAATCGAAGCTCAAGTGGCCTGAAAAGTGTCCAGAATGCAAGATCATAGGGTTCCCACCATCTGATCAGTTCGAAACTTCACACGTGGCTTGAGGACCATAAATAAACCGTACACGTAAAATTTCAGCCCCTGGATCACTGTGAAAGTGGCCCAACGGACAGATCAGCCCCTTAAATCCTTAAGTGGGGCCCACCTAATATCTGGATATTCTCCATTTTTGGTCTCAACAGTTTAAATGAGCTGACAAAGCTGATGGACGGAACGGATTTCTCATTAATATCTCTGTGGGGCCCCGCCGGTGATGAATGTGCACAGCAATCACATGCACCAGCCATGCACCCGTGCATTCAAAGTCGGTCAGCAGGCGCTAACCGACTCAAACTCAGATTTTTTTTTTTAAAAAAAAATACGCAACAGCGTTTTCGCTGTCGTCCGCCGGTCCTCCTCAGTGGGGCCCACTCGACACCTGGAGTGATGATCCGAACCGTCCATTGTATCAAGAGGGTGGGCGTGAACATCGCCTAGGTGGCGTAATCTCGGAAGATAATGGAGAGTGGATTTCAGCTGTTGAAACGGATGATTAACGGTGACTTGAAAGATAACGTGGGTCACATGGAATTTAGTCCAAAAGTAGTGCTTCCCACCTGATTTTTCGAGTAGAACGCAGTGGACGGCTCGGATTTTTCAAAAAGACAGTGAAATGGGGCCCACCATCATCACAGCGTCAATGACGCTACCCTGTTTTCGCAACAGGAAGCCGTCCGGTTTTTACGGCGGATTGTACGCCCTTGGGCGAGGTCGGACAGCTAATCTGAACCGTTCATCATGTAGGTGGGCCAGAAAGCTCCCAGAGGACGTTGTCCTTTTGGAAGGAAAGCAAAGAAGAAGAAGAGGAGGAGACTCCGAGTTAGGCTGCTGTGCGTGAAGACGTCTCCGCAACCAACTCGTCCGCGGACTCCGGCCTTTCGCACGGACCTCCTGCTCTACATACAGGAGTCTCCAGCTTCTGCAGCCGAGTCCTGCAGGGACTCCACAGCAGGGAGGTGAGAAGAAAGATAAAAGGAGAGAAAAAGGCTGGAACGGCATCAGCGGGAGCTGGAAGTTGGAGGCTGGTTGCTGGGTGGAGACGCCAAGAGAGAGGCTCGGTTTGGAGGCTAGACAGCAGTGGCTGGAGGCAGGTAGACGTGAGCAAGAGGTTGGGTTTGAGAGAAGAAATAGAGAAGACAGGAAAGTTTTTTTTAGTTTTGTTTTTCTTCTCGTTCTTTTTTTTCTTTTCTCTATTATCACTTGTTTTGTTTAGCCCATTAATGTGTGGCTAAACCCCTTAGCTAGGGCTAAGGGGTGAAGCTTGTAGTCTGAAGGGAGAAACTTTGCTGGTGCCTATTGTTTAGATGGACTGATATTGATTTTTGTTCAAATTAAAAAGGGTACTTTCAGTTATTTTTAAGGGTTTGTTGTGACTGAAATTACAATGGATCTGCGATGATTTTGAGTATCTCTTTCTTCCTTTTGATGCTCATGACGTCAGGAAACCCTGTTGTTCACCATAGTCCCCTGGGCATGGTCGGGTGGCGGAATCCTTCCTAACTTTCATGCATTGTTGATTGATCAAGTTCAGTTTGAATCCTTGGTGCAGGCATAAGATCTCCCTGATTTCTACAAGTGGATCCTCTGAATCCCTAGTTGCCTTCCTCAGAATTTCTTAAAGTTTTAGATAATTATTCCACAAATATTTCTCAAATTCTATTTTGTTTAGATCGCATCTTAGTCTAGTTCTAGTTCTACTTGGTTTCAGGTAACGTACAGGTATCAGTCCCTGTGGATTCGACCTCGGTCTTACCGAGTTTATTACTACATCACAACCCTGCACTTGGGGTGTGAACAGTCTGCACATCATGTAAGCCATGCATATGCCAGAGAAATGGATAAAAAATGATATGACTGATGGCCCACACTCAATGTACATGTGTGGCCAACCAGCTATACAGGACTGAACATTACCTAAGAAGTTTGTTATGACTCACAAAATATTCATTCCCACTCAGGCCCTTTAAAAAGACATTTTATTGCCCAGTCTCAAGAGAATGTGAGATTTACCTTGGGTGGCTTGGAGTAACCTGGTGGGAAGTGAATGGTTACCAAAAATACAGCACTTGCAAAGGGGCTATCTGTTGGTCCTATAATTGTTGCTTACATGACCTATAATCATATAAAATATACAATTTAGAAAACTTGAAAACCATGCATAAAAGACCTTAAAGCTTAATAGGGAGCCAAACCCAACCTAAACCCATAAAAAGGACCCGTCCTCTAAGTTTTTTTGTTATTTTATTGAAAACCACTCTGTCCCGCATGGGTGATGGATTCCTATTATCAAGCATCCAATTTACTGAAGAATACTCTACAACAAAGAAGAGAAAAATAAATAAATAAACAACATTCAAATATAAAATAGAACCAGCAACATAATATCCAGCAAGATAGAGCTTTAAGCTTAAATATGCAAAGCAAGAAAGGAAAGGAATATCCTCACCCAAATTTCCATGATTGCACTCATTTACCATATGTGTGTGCCAAATCCAAGCTTCTCCACAGATAGTAATTCCAAGGAGAATTGAAAATAAAACCAAGATACGGATGGAAATGAGAACCACAAAGCAAATCTCCCAAACATAAGTACTTGTTTCCACTTGATTAAAATTTGCCAATTCAATTCATAGTCTGATACAAATGTCCCTAGGATAAGCTAAACATACAAATTGATGTGCAGGGCCTATTGAGATGTTTTAATGACATTTAATCCTTCCATCAATTCAGTCTGATACAAATGTCTCTAAGATGCACTCTAAAACATAGAAAGAAATAAAGGTGCTTTCAAGAGAACCATCTAAATTAATTTCAACCTGGAGAAAATATATGAAATATGGTTGCACAAAATATGACAGGAAGCAGAGCATATTCATGTATAGAGGTGGGCAAGCATCTATTTCAAAATTATAGCAAGTACAAATAGCTAGGAAGCAGGACCACCATCGGGTTAGAAGAAGGTTTCCTATAACTCCAATCTGAAAGTTTTGAAACAAATTGCCCACACTACTTTCTATGGGTGAAAAATGTGCAACATTCCACAATGATATTTAAAAGCTTATCGGCACAATAGGGACCACCAAATGCTAACATGGAATGAAATGTGTAAGATCTCACTTGACTGAATTGCCAACTACAACCTCACTAACAGCTCGAGCCACTCCTCTCATCTTGAAATCGCACCAGCCCCAAATATGTAAACCTGCAAACACTCCGCTGATTCATACTATGCATCAGTCCTATACAAAAATCGGCCAAGTTTTGCATTGACTTGGCTAATCCACCGGGCCATGAAAACATAGTTGAGTTAATATTTGTCTTATAAAATTGGTTAATAAGAACCATTTTTTTAGGTGAACACCTTTTCTTTAGTTCTACAATAGTCACTAGAGGCCATGACAAGTACTCAAGAGGATGAAACTATTAAGTGATGTTGAGAAAAAACTTGTCAAGGTTATGAAAGTGAAACCATGGTACTCACTTTAGTCAAGACTTGCCTTCTGACTTATGTTGTTCAAAATCCCATGCTGCACAATTCCCAGAGTTTCAGGAATTGTGAGTGCTAGCTCTTTGTAAACACGCACCTAAGAAAAAAAAAAGGAAAGAAAAAATCAACTTATAAAAATATTTACACCAAAATTTGACTACCTAGTCAATATAATGCCTTATATCTAGAATTGAGCTGAATTCGATTGCCAATGCCACAAAGAACTATTTGCCAACATGCTAAATATTATAAAAGAATTCAAAGAAGAATGTACAAAGTAAAAATCACAAAAAACATTGCTGAACAGAAAAATGAGAAATCTCGGTATGTAAACAAGATATTCAAACAATCAGGTCTACCAAATGAGAAATTGCAAAATTTTTTACCAATCAAAAAGCACCTAACAAATCTGTAAGCCGGAAGTAGCTTGAAAAATCAGTAATCTTTTATGAGATTGAAAGAAAAACCAAGAGGAGTTATATGATCATCTGTCTGATGACTGATGACATGTAGAGTAAGCTTATGTTCTGATTTACCATAAGTGGAAACCACAACTGGTGTTAAATGTTGGCTGCTGGAAAAAATGTGGCAGCAATGTTCCATTTTGTTATAGTGACTTGGATATCTGGCCATGGGGCCAACTATAAACAGGATATCAAAGATGAAAATCATGGAACAGAAAACCATGTATACATTTATATATGCCAGAGTACTTGCATACCGAATGTTGGTGCATGCCTTATTCATTAGTCACCAAGGAAAAAGTGAAAGGTGCCTTCTCTACTTAGGAGGTTTCAATATATGGCAATGAGGTTCTAAAGGTCTATGGATTTAGTGATATAAATATTGGCAAAATTACGACGGAGAGAGCCAGTCATTTAAAACAATCAAAGACACAATCGCTCATCAGTTTTCTTTAACAATTTTGTGCAATCATGTGCTTTAGTAGATAAGCTAAGATCCGACCCATGATCTTAAGGTTGAGACACATAGTGCCAGTACAATCAAGTTACATGTGTCATCATAGTCTGAGTAAGAAGTGTTTCAAAATATAAAGAAAGAAATAGCTATTATAAGTGGCATCACTATAAAAATTGAAACCTGCTCAATCTTGATAAACTTTTCTCCACACGCCCAAGATCAAGGATTAGTCAGATCATAGCCTAATGATAGTAGTGCTAGCTTCTCATTCCTTCTTGAGCCATTTCATCAAACAATTAGCATGCATGAAATACAAGAGGGAGATTGTATTATAAATATCAGCTACATCCACACAAAACACTTCTTGTTGAGCCATTTTATCAAATAGTTAGCATGCATGAAATATAGGAGGGAGATTGTATTATAAATATCAGCAACATCCACACAAAACACCCCTCTTGAAGTTGTAAACCTTGCAAAAATGGCATTGAAATCTTCCTTTCCCCTACTCTTAAGATATTGTCCTTCAAATCTATTATACACAGCACAAAGTTAAGTCATTAGAAGACCATTTCCATATGTAATTGTAAACTAGAAATCAGGTCTATTAACCAAGTTACCTTGTGCATCTAGAGCACCTCGAGCCCAAAAATGAGATGATCATCTAGACTTGAGATGATCTGAATGTATGGCAATTCCAAGCATCCAAACAGACCCAAACCCCATTCATTCATTGAAAATCCACATTACCAAAAATTAAAAAAATATATAGACAAAGAAGGTGCCATAAAAATGCCCCGCCTTCACGCATGCATACATTTCTAAAAAAACAGAGAGAGAGAGAGAGAGAGAGAGAGAGAGATTGGAGTCAATGGAGAATATTGTTTTAGGACTAAACTGAAGAAAGAATTGAAATGTTAGAACTGAAGAAGAGAGGAAAATTACCGTGGAGGTGGGTGATGCATTAGATGCACGGTTAGGGTTTTCCTTACATGGATTTCTGACGATGAGAATCAAGCCTCCCTCGGCGATGAACTACAAAGGAATAATGGTTTTGAGGTGATCCTGCAGAGAGAGAGAGAGAGAGAGAGAGAGAGAGAGAGAGAGAGAGAGAGAGAGAGTTGCTAGAAGATGAGATGGAGAGAGAGAGGGTAGGAGGTGGAGTGAGAGAGAGAGGGAAGGCGGTGGAGTGAAATAGAGAGAGAGGGAAAATGAAATGGGCGTGAGCGGGGGCAATTTTTTAAGAGCGGTTCGCCCTCTGCATGGACCTGGAGATGGAGTATCCCAATCAGGGGCTCCACAGGGCCCACTGTGATGCACGTGGTTCATCCACTCCATCCATTCCTTTAAAATGTTTGTTCAAATATAAGTATCCAAAAATGAAACAGATCGAAAGCAAAAGTGGACCACATCAAATATAAATGGTAGGCAGTTAATCCTCACTATTTCATACGATGTGGTCTAGTTAAGTCTTCAATTTACCTCTTTCTTTGGTCTCATGCACTAAAATGAGCCATAGAATAAATGGATGGCTTAGATAAGACAAACATATTGTGGTGAGATCCATGGAGCTCCATATGGGAAGCTAACTTTAGATGTAGTGTATTATGGTTTAGAAGCTTTTAGCTACGGATTAAAACCATAGCAAATTAGCTACGGTTATTATCCGCAGTTGAAACCAACCATAGTCCGTAGCCTTTGGTCATTTTTTTGGTAGTGGTAAGCCCACTTGAAAGACACAATTGTGAAGGTTTTAGGTGAACCTTGAAAAACCTATTTCATAGTGAAAGCCAATATCCTAAGGGAGAGGATATTGGGAGTGGAGTTGTTGTGTGGCTGTTTCTCTAAACAGTTGGTGTACACACAAGCAAACCACTATAATATCTGGTGTAGTGGTGGTTGATTGATTGTGACTTTGTGTGAATGTTGTAAATTTTTTTTAGCCTTTGTGGAGAATGTTGTAATCTTTTTTATTCAAGTGTGGGAATGTTGTAATACTAAATTTATTTTCTGCTATTTTTATTCTTTATTCCTCTATATCGGTTTGAGATTTTGATACACAGACCCTTCTAAGAATCAGGTTGTCTTACCATAAGCCATTGGTTTTTGGTGTAGCTTTTTAAGATGTCAAATTTTGATAGCCTTTCAGTCACTAGGCCTCCCCTTTTAATGGCTCCAATTATGCCTATTGGAAAGCCAGAATGAGGATTTTTTTTTTTAAATTCATGGATGAGAGTGTGTGGTAAGCCACAGTAACCAATTGGATCCCTCCTACAACTGAAGTGACTGGTACTGATGGATCTAAAACTATAAAAGTCTCACCTTAATTTTCTTGGACCACTCTTCAGAAAAGTGAGAGTAGTGTCAATGCAAAGGCTTTAAATGCAATTACTTGTGCACTATCACCGGATGAATTCAAGAGAATTATATCTTGTGATACTGCAAAGAAAGCCTAGGATATTTTGGAAATGACACACGAGGGGACAACAATTGTCAAGAAATCTAAAGTCCAAATCCTCACAACCAAATTTGAGAAAATACATATGGAAGAAAGTGAAACTTTCATGGACTTCTATACAAGATTGAATGACATTGTCAACTCTATGTGGGGTCTTGGTGATAGAATCCCAAAAAGTAAAGTCTGTGCAAAGATACTTCGCTCATTGCTTGAACGGTTCAATTCAAAGGTGACCGCAATCCAAGAACTTTGTGATACGGATAATATGAGGGTAGAAGAACTGGTTGGTTCTTTACAAACCTATGAGTTAAACTTTAAAGCTCCTAAAAGTAAGTCCATCACCCTTAAGTCTTCTAAAAGTATTTCTCATGAAAATAGTAATTCTGATTTAGAAACTTCTGAAGATGATATGACCCTTTTAGCCAAAAAGTTTTAGAATATTTTCAAAAGTAAAAAGAGGGTTTACTTGTAAAAACCTATTAAAAAGAAAAGATCGAGATTTAAAACTTGAAAATCTTTAAAAGACAGCCAATGCTACAACTACCATGAATATGGGCATCTACCAAACAAATGTCCTAAGAAGGACAAGTCTAAAAAGAACAGTATGTTAGCTACATGGGATGAATCTTCTTGCTCTAAAGCCTCTTCTAAGTCAGAAGATTCTGAAACCGAGTTGGCTAATGATGTTAAAGCCCTGATGACTCTAGCCAAGTTCACTTTTTCAGATAATGATAAATCAACCAGTGAAGAAAATCTGAATAGTGACCATAAAAATGAAGAAGACCTTCAAGATGCTTATGATGCCCTATACAAGGAAAGTTGAAAAATAGCTGTAAAGTTAAAACTTAAAAAAGAAAAAATTTTAAAACTAAAAGAGAATTTTGATAATCTAGTCTTAAAAAAATTAGACATTTCAGATTGCTTTGAAGAAACTAAGTGCAACTTAGATTTCAAAACCTCTCAAGTTGAAAACTTAAAAGCTGAAAATGAAAAGCTAAAACTAGAAGTCTCATCGCTTTTGAGTTTGAAGGACACATGGAGGTATGCCCAAGGTGATCCTAAATTAGAAAAACTTTTATCCAGATCCAGAAAATGTGGTAATCAATCTGGATTGGGCTACGATGAAAATATTCCTCCCAAAAATAAGAATACTCCACCTAAATTTGTAAAAGGGGAGTCTTCTAACTCAAAAGGGAAAAGTCAAAATCAAAATAATTCTAAAAATACTAAAACTTTTCAGACTTTAAAACCTAAAAGCAACCATATCAACTATAAAAATTTGAATCATTATCCTTTAGCCGATAAAATAATTGACTTACTTAAGGAGCTCTTAAAATCTAACTCAGTGGGTCGAACTTATGACAACTATAAACATAAGAAGACCAACTATACTCCTAAACCTAAAACAGTAATGAAATGGGTCCCTAAGGTTACTTATTTGGTTGCACACACTGCCTTCATAGCTTCGATCCATTCAAAGTGGTACCTAGACAGTGGTTGCTCCAGACATATGATGGGTGACAAAGGTCTGTTCACCAATCTTAAAGATATGACTGATGGTTCAGTCACATTCGGTGATGGTAGCAATTGCAGAATTGTTGGCTAAGGTACGGTTCAGCTCTTTAACCTCCCTCTATTTGAGAATGTTTTATATGTAGAAGGGTTAAAACATAATCTATTAAGCATTTCTCAAATATGCGATAATAATCATAGTGTAAAATTTACCAAGGGTGTGAAATTTTAAATAAGAATGGTTCTGTAATATTAACTGGTCTCAGAACTTCTGAAAACTGTTACATCGTTTGTGATTCAACCTCATCTAATCTATTGTGTTAAATGGTCAAAACAGTTGATACCGAATTACGACACAAGCACCTAGGATATGTACACTACCGCAACTTGTATAGATTAAGCAAAAGAGAATTGGTAAGAGATCTACCCAAAATATAGAAAGTGGATAAAATTTGTGGCGAGTGCCAGATTGGTAAACAAACCAGGAGTACTCATAAAAATATGAAGTCTAAAGCCACTTCTAAACCACTCAAACTTCTCCATATGGATCTCATTGGACTAACTCGAACGGAGAGTCGAGGTGGCAAGAAGTATATTCTCAAGATTGTTGATGACTTTACCAGGTATACTTGGGTAGTCTTCTTAAGAGAGAAATCAGAAACTCTCGATGAAGTAAAAAGGATACTTAAACATATCCAAACTAAAAAAAAATCACAAGTCTCTAAGATCCGTAGGGATCATCGTTCTGAATTTAAAAATAGCAGTTTTGAGAAATTTTACAGTGATCAGGGAATATCACATGAATATTCTGTGCCCAGAACACCACAACAAAATGGTATGGTGGAAAGGAAAATTAGAGTGCTTCAAGAAATGGCAAATGTAATGTTAAATAGTATGAAGCTTCCTAAAAATCTTTGGATTGAAGCCGTAAACACTGCTTTTTATATAATTAACCGCGTTTATACTAGAAAATTAAATAGTAAAACGGCTTATGAAATATGGTTTGATAAGAAGTCGACTGTCAAATACTTTCAAGTTTTTGGCAGCAAGTGCTACATCTTAAGTGACCGAGAAATTATGGATAAATTTAACACCAAAAGTGATGAAGGGATATTTTTAGGGTATGCTCTAAATAGTCGAGCGTATCGGGTTCTTAACAAGAGGATTGGTGTAATTTAAGAGTCCATTAACGTGGTTATAGATGATCACTTGAATACACATGTCTTAAGTTCAAAAAATGATGAAGTCCTTACATTTGATAAACCAGACTCTTCATCTAGTCAAAATAACACTGAACTGAGGATAGTTAAAGACCATCCATCTAATCAAATCCTTGAAAACCCTCTCACTGGTGTACGCACTCGTAAACAACTTGAAGATATGTGTAATTACATGTCCTTTACATCTCAGATAGAACCGGCTAATGTAAAAGAAGCTCTTATTAATGAAAACTGGATTGCAATAAGGCAAGAAGAGCTCAATCAGTTTGTTCGAAATGATGTTTGGTACTTAGTTTCAAGACCAAAAGATAAGCGCATTATCGGAACAAAAGGGATTTTCAAAATAAGTCTGGTGAACTTGGTAATATTATTAGAAACAAGGCTAGGCTGGTTGTACAAGGGTACACTCAAATTGAAGGCATTGATTATGATGAGACCTTTCCCCCAGTAGCTCATCTTAAATCAATCAGACTATTTATATCCATTATGTGCTTTAGAAAATTCAAAATATACCAAATGGATGTAAAGAGTGCGTTCCTAAATGGTGATTTGCGTGAAGAAGTGTATATTGAACAACCAACGGGTTTTGAAGACCCTAAGCATGTTAATCATGTCTACCACCTGAAAAAGGCACTCTATGGTTTGAAACAAGCCCCCAGGGCATGGTACAAAAAGTTGACTAAGTTTCTACTAAGTCATATCTTTGTAATGGGAAGTGTTAATAAGACATTATTTGTAAAGTAACATAATGATCATATACTAATAATGCAAATCTATGTTGATGAGATTATCTATGGATCTACCTATGCTAACATGATTGTTGAGTTTGCAGATCTTATGAAGTCTAAATTTGAAATGAGCATGGTTGGAGAACTAAAATATTTCCTAGGGTTTCAAGTCAAACAACTCCCTGATGGTTTCTTTATCTCTCAAACTAAATATGCTCTGAACTTAGTTAAAAAGTTTGGATTTGAGAGTGAGAAAAATTTTGATACTCCAATGAGTACTACTCTAAAACTCTCTAAGGATTCAACAGGTAATAGTGTGAATCCTAAGTTGTATCGTAGTATAATAGGTAGTTTACTTTATTTAATTACGAGCTGACCTGATGTTGCTTTTAGCATAGGAATTTATGCTAGATATCAGTTGGACCCTAAAGAGTCACATATGATCGCTGTTAAGCAGATTTTGTGATATGTCGCTAGTTCAGCTAATCTCGGTCTTTGGTATCCACATGATACTAGTGTGCAATTAGTTAGTTACACAGCTGCTGATTGGGCTGGTAACATTGATGATCGTAAATCGACCAGCGGTGGTTGTTTCTATGTCGGGAACTGTTTAGTTTTTTGGCTAAGTAAGAAACAAAGTTTTGTATCGTTCTCCACAGCTAAGGCTGAATATATTGCTGTTGGTAATGCATGTACTCAGCTTGTATGGATGAAGAGAATGCTAAGCGATTATGGAATTGTGCAAGAATCCGTGGTTTTATATTATGATAATTCAAGCGCAATTAATATCTCTAAAAATCCAATTCAGCATTCACGAACCAAGCATATTGACATTAGGTATCATTATATTCGTGAAATAGTAGAAGACAAGGTAATTTCATTAGAATATATTCTGATCGAGACTCAACTTGCAGACATATTCACAAAACCGCTTGACAAACATAGGTTTACAAAATTGAAATTTGATCTTGGTATCTGCAATATGATATGATGATTTGTGTATTTCTGTATCATAATGTATATATTTATTAAAATTTTAAAATTCAAATTAATGAAAAATCACAAATTTTCAATGTTGCACGACCAGTCGAGTACAAACTCGACTAGTTGTTAATCTCGGCTTTGACCTTTTATTTGGGAAAAATCACTTTTTTGTTCATTTGGTCCTTCTCCAACAAGCCCTACCACGACCGGTCGAACCCATCTTCGATTCCTCTATGGTTAATGCATTATTTTCAATTTCCTTGAAGATTTAAGTCCTTTGCACTTACTTTTCTTCATTTGTGAGGTTTATTTCAAGCTTTATGATTGTTTTGTGGATTTTCTATTAAAAATTTTAATATACTAGAAACCCTTCTTGCCTCTTTTGCAATCTTTGTATTTCTTAATTTCTTTGTTGCAATGGAAGGTATAAACAAGAAGAAAGGATCTCGTTGTCCCACTTCTTCTCGTTCCGCTCCTATCACTGTAATGACCAGGAAAATTTTGTGCCAAGGCCCGAGTACTACCTTTATTTTCCTTAGAAGTTATTTGTGGGTTAATTAGCGTTAAACTCGATTGCTTATGAAATTAGCATCAATCACTTTAAATTTGATCTGCATGACTCAAAACCTATAGAATAGTCAGTGCTATGTTACTTTAAAATCTGAGATTCAACGCTAAATCTAGTTGCTCTTGGGAATTTTTAGAAACTTTGGTTCGGACCTGGACAGCATGTCGAAAGTCCAATAGCGATGATCTTAGACAGTTATGGTCACCATGTTGGACTTGACCATCACCTCAAAAATCAAGTCCAAATGATGTCCTGGGTCGATTTGATTGAGTCCGGAGTGAAGAGTGTGAGAACGGTGAGAAATTAAATATGATTTTATGAAATCTGAGTCGTGTCGCTTGCGTGACGATTTTAAGCAATCTGACCATTGGATTCTGACCCAATTTCACCCTCGGATCAGGAAAAATGGCCCAGGCATGTCATAGTGCTTGTGGACCTGATTGAGTTTTGGTGACCGTTAAATTGAGTGCGGTCCGCCACGGCTGATCTGTGAATCCGATCGGTACGAAAACTCAGCCTGACCTAGATCCATGGTCAGTGAGCTTAAGTCTGACCGCACGTGGAAAAAGGACCACCGAAAGCGCTCCGTTGGATCGAGAGAGGCCTGATTTGGTTATAACCTAAGTATACCTTGGCCCTGGGGTTATTCTCATTATTGTTAGGCCTATATAAAGACCTTAAAACCCTCACTCTCTTGTCCATACGAATTTCCTAATCATAGCTAAGAAAGAGAGAGGAAAAGAGAGAGAAAGTGAGAGAGAAGTTGGTGAATCATCTTAAGATTCTTTCCTGTCACTCTACATCCTTAAACCATCACTTTTGAATCGTTATTCCGGCGATTCTAAGTTCCTCCTTGGGTAAGTTAACCTAACCCTAATCTATTTAGAGCTTAGAATAGTCTATGCATTGATGTAGCTCATTTCTATTCTTGCCTTAGGTGATCTACTCGTCGTTGACGAAGACATATCGTCTGAATCAGTTCGGTGTACTTTTTCTGGTTTAAGGTGCGGACTATATTTGTATAGGTTATAGTTTTCAAGGTTTTCAATGTCAGTTAATGGTTTATTCATGTTGTGGGTGCAATTTCACATGTCAAATGTTATGTTTATATTGTATTCCTAATATATATGCCATGTGTTGAGATTTGTGTATTCCTTGTGTATGTAGAAAATATCGTATACGTATAAAATATGAACATGTGTTTGCCATGATTAACTGTCATGTATTTGTGCTAATTGTATGTGTGTCAATTCCTTGGTAAAAGAAATTGTCCGAATGCGTGTATTTCAACATACGTCATGTATGTTGAACTATGTAGTCTAAGTGTTTGTAGAAATGTCTGAATGGCTTAAAGTGTACCATATTATCCTATTTGTGGGCGTTGAGAAGCGATTCTCAACTCTCCTATTAGTGTGTATGATTTCCTACATGCAAGTCACATTCTTTGTTGTTTAACTTCAAGTATTACTTATGTGTAAATCCATGTTAAGTTAATATTCTTCAAATGCTCACATACTACATGATTTGAATTGCTGTTCTATTACTATTCTAAATTGTTGATATGAATATCTGTTGTAGTGGAATATGTTTAGGACTATGAAATAGTCCAGGAAATCGGTAATCGGCCTTGAGTTCGTGGCTGAGGTTGCTTTCGTCACGAAGGATGTGATTTGACGAACCCGAGTCGTATTAGAGTTGTCGACAGTGGTTTGGCCACACGGAGTGTTTGCGCACTCTATGTCGTTCAACCCAACGTGCGCTCGTGCTAGTTGAGTTCGTCAAGTAACCCGATTGTCTGATGTATGTTCACCATGTATGGACGCTATTGTTTGAATCTAGGGTACCAAACTTATCGATGAAATCCCGTTAACCGTTGTACCTTGATCCGCTAAGACTCATGAGCCGGACATGGTGGTATGAGACACCGTGGTCGAGCTGTTGGCCTACGTTGGGGTGATGAGCCTTCCCGTAGTGACCAGTGAGCAACCAAACTCGTGAGCCGATCATGGTGGTATGGGACACTATATTCATCCTGTCAGCCTACATTGATTGGTGAGGAGCTCTTTGTAGTGACCTCGAGCATACCTTAATACTGCATTAAGGTGACGAGCCTTAGAGTAGTAACGAAGGTATGATAGGCGTGCATTAGTTGGTGATGAGCCCTTTGCAACGACCTAAAACCATATGATCGTATGAGATGGCCTAGGACTGACAACCCTAGAATGGATCACTGTGTGGAAATTGATATGAGTAAGGTACCTTAGCTTCCCAATCCTGCTGTATGAAAAGGACTAATAACAACTTGGTAATCATGTTCATGCATCATATCTGCATGTGCGTAGAAGTCGTTGGTACTGCGGGAGGATGTCATACGTAATGTGAGATGAAGACGCAGAGGGATAAGGCGAGGGCATGCATCATTCTTCATACGTCCTTGCACTAACAAGAGTAATTAGGACATGTTTGATTGTACTACTTTACCATTACTGCTTGATTGATTTGATAACGTGTTAACTTTTGTGATATTGTTCCATTGAGTTGATCACTCACTCCCACATTCTGGGATGGTGTTTAAACACCAACCAAACTCTGTCTTAAATGCAGATATTAATGCGACCCCTAGGCAGAGCAGGAGTTTGAGGATGATGAGGCCGCATTTTCTTTTATGCAGTTCTCAGACGAGTTCTTGTGAGCCATGTCCTGATGTGCGGGGATTCTGGATTTTCTTTTGGGAATAGATGAATGTCATTTAATGCTTGTATTAATTGAATATAAACACTTGTAAGTATGACCTGGCATGTATACGTATTTCAGGGACTTACACATGTACACATATACTTCTTTAAGTCTTCCGCTTGCGTCTATCACTTATCCCTGAATTATGTTTGCAGTTTAGCTTAATCTATTCCATGTTTTATGTACTCTTATAGCCAACATACATCCATCATTAAATATGTTGCATAAGTGATGTTTTGAAACTCGGGAGCTGAGTTATGCTCGACCTCCGAATTTCAGGGCGTTACAAGTTGGTATCAGAGCATGAATTGGATTAAACCTGACCTGGGTTATGGTCACACACCGCACGCTGTCGCCACCTTAGTGTAGGAGGGTGCGATTTTATTGTAGAATTTGTGTATGTGTTTTCGTTGCTTCTATCGGCGAAAGTTTACTGGAAACGATTGCCGTGATCGAGTCTATGCGCACTCCTGATCACACACAGTGACCCAAAATCTCTTCTAGACCATCCATTGACGAGTTTAGATGGTTTCTCTTCCCATCTCAGCCCTTAAAATGTCAGTAAACCTGTGTTTGTATCAGATTTTAACCCGAGTGGCCCGATAGGCGTCGAATCGGACTAAGGCGCCGATCGGGGCATTTCTAGGGGGACCCAGGGGGGCCCACATCAATTTGCACTTAGGGGGCCAGGAGACCTCGCCCAAATGGTGAGTCATCATCGGAGCGTCCAGAGACCGGCGATGACCTCGCCGCCCAGCGGGCCGGCTCGGGCCGACACCGTTGCGGCCTAGTATGGCCCACTCCTCCACGGTTGCACGATATTAGGTCTTTCTAAAACCCCTTTCATAAACTACCCTCTTAAGCTCTCCTTTTCTTAAAGTCTCTCTCAAAACTCCACCAAAATCTCTCCCCAATCTCCTTCTTCTTCCATTTTCGTGCACACCCAACCAACCCATCTCAAAAACCCATCCCCATTACTGTTTTCACTCCCTTTTATTCTCATTTGAGCTCTCAAATCCTCCTTTGGGATCTCAAGTGTGTGAAAGCCTCACCATTCTTCCCATTTCTCCCTTTTCTCTCATTTTCCATGGCCTTCTTTGAGTTTGTCACGGCCATATTTTCCATCTCCACCTTTCTCTCTTTGATGGGGAAGAAGAGAGCGCCCGTGGATGAAGCCGGGCCTAGCAGCCCAACCCGTGCACGGAGGCTGAGAGGTGCCGCTGCGAGCAAGACGGCCACCCGTGAGTTTTAGACCAAGCGGGACCTTGATCCTCAGGCTCCCATTGAAAGAACCTTGTTGGCGGAGCAATCTCATGGAGTCTATGAAGGCCGTAGGGTCCTTTTTGAGGCTCATGTAGATCCATGGCTATTTGGCGAGTTTTTGTTGTTGGAGTGCCTAGAAGGGGCCAGTTGGTGTCCCTTGTTTGAGGGCGAATATCGCACCAATGTGAGCACTGTTCGAGCTTTTTATGCTAACATTCGTGATCCTTTGTTGGAGCCTCTGTAGTTCAAGATTCCTTATGGAAGCGGTCGAGAGGCCACATTCAACGTCGCTTTGATATCCTGACTCTTGAATGTGCCGCTTGGTGAGGTGCATGCCAGTGAGAAGAATTTGAGCAGTGTGCGCGAGAGGGATCACCGCACGTGGCTCTTGTGTGGTCGTCTGGTCGAATGGTAACCTAATAGAAGCCTTCTAGCTACCAACATGACGGACGACTTCCGCTTGCTTCACCACATGTGTACATTCAATGTATATCCAAGGTGGAGCAACCGTAGCAAGTGTACGCGCCTGATGGTAGATTTTCTGTATCAGGTGGGGCAAGGAGCAAAGCTATGTCTACCAACTTACATCTTGCGCCAGATTATCCTTATCGCTCGTTCGAATAGGAGGATCGAATCACTCCCATTTGGCCGACTTATCTGTAAGCTTGCACATGAGTTTGGCTATAGGCTTGGGGCAGAAAAATCGGTACCTGTTTGCTACATTAATGAGACGACCCTAAATCAGATGGATATTGGGCCTCGTCGACAAGCCTCAAAAAGTGAGGATGAGACAGAGAGCGATGAGGAAGAGAGTTATGGTGAGGGTGGAGCTGAGATTGAAGAAGAAACAGAGCAGGATGAGGAAGAGGTAGAGGGCCAGGATACGAGTGAGAGTTCTCCTCTTGTGGCACCAGAGCAGAGCGCAGATCAGGCTGACAGGGATGCCCGTATCACTCGGCTTGAGGAAGGTCAGGCTGTTCTATGCCAGGATATTATGGATCTTCGAGGCCTTGTGAAGCAATGGTTTAAAAATGTGACTCGAACTCTGAGGTCTATCCTGTGTTGTTTACAGGATAAGGGTGCCCCGCCTCCATCTCCTAATTCTGACGAGTAGATGCAGTTGTAGTCGCCCTTTGCTTTGTTTTGTTGTTTGCTTTTATGTGTAGCTGTTGTTGGCATAGTAGTTGGAAGTGGTTTGTTGTTTGCAGCTTTAGATGTTTTGGTTCACATACTTTCCCTGTCGCGATTCATGTAATGCTGCACTTCTTGTATTGCGACAATTTTGTTAAATGGAATGCATGTTGTTTATCGTTGAAGTTGTGCTATGATTGTTGTGTGGGTGGATTATGTGGATGTTGAATCTTACAGGTTGCATCCTCTGTTGAATGTAGGGTATGCCTCCTAAGGGTTCGAAGACTTCAGCTCGTCTCTCTTTGGTCGAGTCACTTGTCGGGGTTTCTCCCCTGGGCAATAGTCAGATGGATCCACGGTCGGGCCCATCTCATGCTAGTGTTGGGCCGACACCTGTGATTCCACCTATGGCTCCTTCAGTCACACCTTCAGCTCCTGAGCCGAACCGTGCATTTGCGTCGATGCCATATGCATCTTCATCTGCTCCGCCTCCTGATAGGTTTGAGCAGATGATGTTGTTGATGCAGCAGTAGCACCACCACCACCAGCAGCAAGAGCAGCAGCAGTTTCTGTCTTCCATGGCTGGCATCTTTGCTCAGTCGGTGGGGGCGGCTCCACCTGCTTCACCTATGTACCCATCTGGGAGCGCTAGTGCGAGTGGCACATTTGAGTGATTCTAGCGCTTACGACCTCCCACATTTGCGGGTTCTCATAGACCCGAGGAGGCCGAGTACTGGATTGATCGCATCTCTAAGATGCTAAGGCCGCTGCACTGTTTTGAGATTGATCAGGTCGAGCTTGCCTCCTTTATGTTTGAGAAGGAGGCCAGTTTATGGTGGGACAGTGTTCTTCGCACTATTGAGGAAGGGTATGAGTGGTCGTGGTAGGCGTTTAAGGCATACTTCCACGAGAAGTATTTTCTGGTTACGTACCGACACGAGAAGGAGAGTGAGTTCCTTCGCCTCCGTCAGGGAGGGATGTCGGTGATGGAGTATGAGAATCAGTTTACTGAGCTAGGTCGCTATGCTCCTTTGATTCTGAGTGATCAGCCGATGAGGATACGACATTTTTCTGAGGGGTTGAGGCCTGAGATCCGATTAAAGATGTGTTGTGCTAGCATATCTTCCTATGCGGAGTTGGTGAGCATGTCCCTGCGAGTTGAGCAGGACGGGGACAGGTCGTCCCATATGCAAGCACCTATGGTTCCTAGACCACGACCTAACTTTTAGAGTGGACCATTTCTCGGTAAGAGGCCGCGAGCAGATTCTCCTCCGAGGCGATCACGCCGCCCGCTCAGCAGGTGCGAGTTGATTTTTACTGTTCGTACTGTGGGAAGATGGGACATTCGGATTGTACTTGCTTTTCGTGTATGCGGGATAGTGTATTTACTCCACCGCAGAGGGTCAATCGTTCGATGCCTCAGGTTATATCACCTTCACCTCTTCGTTTAGCGTCAGCTCATCCATCCTTCAGACCTTCTGTACCTAGCTTCAGGCCACCTCAGCGGCCCATGGTTCCTCCGCCGAATCGCCAACAGCAGGCTGGAGTTCACGCGCTCTCAGCTGAAGCGCCTGTGGCTGACTTAGTGTTGAGATCCTTCAAGGTTACAGCTCATAGTGAAGGTATTCCCGTTTCTATGTTGGTGGATACAGGGTCCACTACCTCTCTTATATCATATGCGGTAGTTAGGCATCTGAGTTTGAGCACTGTTACGATGAAGGGAGTGACGCTCACTACCGCTACAGGGATCTCCTCTGCTATGACCAAGCGTTGTTTGGATTGTTTGATTGATCTAGGGAGTGGATCGATTCTTGTTGACCTTTTTGTCACACCTCTTTACCATTACGATGTCATTATGGGTATGGATTGGCTCACGAAGATGTGGGCAGAGATTGATTGTGAATCTAGGTCGGTGACAATCCATGGACCTGAGGGCGTGATAGTTACTTTTCCAGTTCATGTCAGTTACCCTTTTCGTCTTGGTTATTATACTTCTCTGTTGGAGAGTATTGCTAGATCGGCATTTGAAAGCACACCTGTAGTTTGGGAGTTTGAAGATGTGTTTGAGTCGATTCCTAGATTACCCCCTTAGCGTGAGATTGACTTTACCATCGATCTCATGCCTGGTGGGGCACCCATTTCTTTGCCCACCTATCGTATGCCTCCGAGTGAAATAGAGGAATTGAGGAAGCAGAAAGATGGCTTGTTGAATTTGGGTTTTATTCAGCCTAGTGTGTCTCCTTGGGGAGAACCTGTCCTATTTGTTAAGAAGAAGGATGGTTCCTTGCGATTATGTATTGATTATCGCAGGTTGAATCAGGTGACTGTGAAGAACAAGTATCCCTTGCCCAAGATCGATGATTTATTTGATCAGTTGAAGGAGGCACGATACTTTTCGAAGGTTAATCTGCAGTCAGGGCATCATCAGTTGCGCGTCAAGAATGAGGACATGCAGAAGACTGCCTTCAGGACTAGCTTTGGCCATTATGAGTTCCTAGTGTGTCGTTCGGTCTTACAAACGCACCAGCCGTGTTCATGGATCTGATGAACAGGGTATTTCGGTCATTCTTGTTCCGATTCGTCATTGCCTTTATCGATGACATCTTGATATATTCTGCGAGTCGGGAAGAGCACGAGGAGCACTTAAGAGCGGTCTTGGATACTCTTAGGAAGAATCAGCTTTTTGCGCAATTCAAGAAATGCGATTTCTGGAAAGAGGAAGCCAAGTTCCTAGGACATGTGGTGTCCAAGGAAGGGATAGCTGTCGATCTTGCTAAGGTAGCTGCAGTTCAGGACTGGAAGCAGCCTGGTTCAGTTACTGAGGTGAGAAGCTTTCTGCGTCTAACAGGCTATTATCGACGCTTCATACGAGACTTCTCGAAGATAGCCAGACCGTTGTCTCAGTTAACACGGAAAGATTTGAAGTTTGCTTGGAATGAGAGGGCGGAGATAGCTTTTCAAGAGCTAAAGGACAAGTTGACGTCTGCCCCTGTGCTAGTATTGCCAGAGCAAGGGGTTAAGTATACGATATATACTGACGCCTCTCGCATTGGTCTGGGTTGTGTCCTTATGCAGAAGGACAGGGTGATTGCATATGCTTCGAGACAGTTGAGGAAACACGAAGAAAATTACCCTACACACGACCTGGAGTTAGCAGCTGTCATTTTCGCATTAAAGCTCTAGAGACAATACCTCTACGGAGAGGAGTTCGAGCTCTTTTACGACCACAAGAGCCTTAAGTACATTTTCACGCAACATAACTTGAATATGAGGCAACGCCGATGGCTGGAAACATTGAAAGACTTTAAGTTTGATGTTTCTTACCATCCGTGCAAGGCAAACCTTGTGGCAAACGCGTTGAGTCGCAAGAAGACTATAGAGTTTGCGGATCTGCTAATGATAGCAGAGTGGGACATGTTGGAGTTTGTGCGAGACTTTGAGCAGAAACTTACGATGGAAGAGCCATATGAGGTTATCGCACACATTCGTGTACAGCCCCTCATTGACGAGAGGATCGTTGCAGCTCAGGCAGATGATGAGCTTTTGGCGAAGATGAGAAAGTGAGTTGGTACAGATGAGAACTCCGAGTGGAGTGTTAGTTCAGATGGGGGCCTACGATTTCGTAGCCGATTATGTGTCCCAGACATTCCTAACTTGAGACCGGAGGTTCTCGAGTCAGCCCATACTTCTAAGCTTACGATGCATCCAGGTAGCACGAAGATGTATCAAGATATGAGACGATCTTATTGGTGGGACAACATGAAGGTTCACATTGCTGAGTTTGTATCTCTTTGTCTCACGTGCCAGTAGGTCAAGGCAGAGCATCGCCGACCTCCTCGGCTGCTTCAGCCCATGCCCATAGCAGAATGGAAGTGGGACTTCATCTCTATGGATTTTATTTCAGGGTTGCCGAGAACGAGGAAGGGACATGACTCTATTTAGGTGATCGTGGACCGATTGACGAAGTCGGCTCATAACTTACCGATTAGAGTCACAAACTCTGCAGACAAGTTGGCTAGGTTGTACATCAAGGAGATTGTACGTCTGCATGGAGTTCCCTTGGAGATTGTGTCTGACAGAGACAAGCGTTTCACATCTATCTTCTGGACTCTTATCCAGGCAGCGATGGGTGTGAAATTGAAGTTTAGCACCGTATTTCATCGCAGACAGATAGGCAGACGGAATGTGTGAATCAGATTCTAGAAGACATGTTGCGAGCGTGTGTTTTGAATTTTAAGGACAGTTGGGATGATTGTCTCCCTTATGTAGAGTTCGCGTATAATAACAGTTTCCAGGCAAGTATCGGTATGGCTCCTTACGAGGCATTATATGGTCGCTCGTGCAGAGCACCGCATTACTGGGCAGAAGTTGGCGAGCATAGTTTGATTGGCCCGGAGTTGGTGCAGGCGACTTCAGAGAAAGTTGACATTATTCGACGTCGACTTCTGATAGCCCAGAGCAGGTAGAAGAGTTACGCTGATACGAGGCGGCGATCGCTTGAGTTTGAGGTTGGAGACCATGTATTTCTTAAGGTTTCCCCTATGAAGGGAGTTCTGCGGTTTGGTAAGAAGGGAAAGCTCACGCAAAGATTTATTGGTCCATTTCAAATTCTGGATAGAGTGGGAGCGGTAACATACCGTCTTGCTTTGTCCACACCACTTGCGGCCGTGCATAACGTATTTCATGTTTCTATGCTGAAGAAGTACATTCCTAATCCTTCGCATATTATCAGTTGGGAGCAGGTGCAGTTGAGCGAGGATGCTACATATGTACTGCGACCGACGCGTATCCTAGACAGGAAGGAGCAGGTATTGCGTAGCAAAGTCATCCCTCTTGTGAAAGTACTATAGACGCATCATAGTGAAGAAGAGGCTACTTGGGAGACTGAAGCTAAGGTCAGAAAGAGCTACCCTCAAATCCTTGAGGAATATGAGAAGGTACGAATTTTGAGGATGAAATTTTTCTTTAAGAGGGGTAGATTGTAATGACCTGAAAAATTTCGTGCCAAGACTCGAGTACTACCTCTATTTTTCTTAGAAGTTATTTGTGGGTTAATTAGTGTTAAACTCAATTGCTTGTGAAATTAGCATCAATCACTTTAAATTTTATCTGCATGACTCAAAACCTGTAGAATAGTTAGCGCTATGTTACTCTGAAATCTGGGATTCAACGCTAAATCCAGTTGCTCTTGGGAATTTTTAGAAACTTTGGTTCGGACCTGGACCGCTCGTCGAAAGTCCGATAGTGATGATCTTAGACAGTTATGGTCACCATGTTGGACTTGACCATCACCTCAAAAATCAAGTCCAAATGATGTCCCGGGTCGATTTGATTGAGTCCGGAGTGAAGAGTGTGAGAACGGTGAGAAATTAAATATGATTTTATGAAATCTGAGTCGTGTCGCTTGCGTGACGATTTTAAGCAATCTGAGCGTTGGATTCTGACCCAATTTCACCCTCGGATCAGGAAAGATGGCCCAGGCATGTCATAGTGCTTGTGGACCTGATCGAGTTTCGGTGACCGTTGAATTGAGTGTGGTCCCCCACGGCTGATCTGTGAATCCGATCGGTACGAAAACTCAACCTGACCTAGATCCATGGTCAGTGAGCTTAAGTCCAACCGCATGTGGAAAAAGGACCACCGGAAGCGCTCTGTTGGATCGAGAGAGGCCTGATTTGGTTATAACTTAAGTATACCTTGGCCCTAGGGTTATTCTTATCAATGTTAGGCCTATATAAAGACCTTAAAACCCTCACTCTCTTTTCCATACGAATTTCCTAACCGTAGCTAAGAAAGAGAGAGGAAAAGAGAGAGAAAGTGAGAGAGAAGTTAGTGAACCATCTTAAGATTCTTTCCTGTCACTCTACATCCTTAAACCATCACTTTTGAATCGTTATTCCGGCGATTCTAAGTTCCTCCTTGGGTAAGTTAACCTAATCATAATCTGTTTAGAGCTTAGAATAGTCTATGCATTGATGTAGCTCATTTCTATTATTGCCTTAGGTGATCTAGTCGCCGTTGACGAAGACATATCGTCTGAATCAGTTCGGTGTACTTTTTCTAGTTTAAGGTGCGGACTATATTCGTATAGGTTATAGTTTTTAAGGCTTTCAATGTCAGATAATGGTTTATTCTTATTGTGGGTGCAATTTTACATGCCAAATGTTATGTTTACATTGTATTCCTGATATATATGCCTTGTGTTGAGATTTGTGTATTCCTTGTGTATGTAGAAAATACCGCATACATATAAAATATGAACATGTGTTTGCCATGATTAACTATCATGTATTTGTGCTAATTGTATGTGTGTCAACTCCTTGGCAAAAGAAATTGTCCAAATGCGTGTATTTCAATATGCGTCATGTATGTTGAACTATGTATTCTAAGTGTTTGTAGAAATGTGTGAATGGCTTAAAGTGTACCATATTATCCTATTTGCGAGCGTTGAGAAGTGATTCTCAACTCTCCTATTGGTGTGTATGATTTCCTACATGCAAGTCACATTCTTTGTTGTTTAACTTCAAGTATTACTTATGTGTAAATCCATGTTAAGTTGATATTCTTCAAATGCTCACGTACTACATGATTTGAATTGTTGTTCTATTACTATTCTAAATTGTTGATATGAATATCTGTTGTAGTGGAATATGTTTGGGACTATGAAATAGTCTAGGAAATCGGTAATTAGCCTTGAGTTCATGGCTGAGGTTGCTTTCGTCACAAAGGCCGTGATTTGATGAACCCGAGTCGTATTAGAGTTGTCGACAGTGGTTTGGCCACACGGAGTGTTTGCGCACTCTATGTCGTTCAACCCAACGTGCGCTCGTGCTAGTTGAGTTCGTCAAGCAACCCGATTGTCCGATGTATGTTCACCATGTATGGACGCTATTGTTTGAATCTGGGGTACCAAACTTACCGATGAAATCCCGTTAACCGTTGTACCTTGATCCGCTAAGACTCATGAGCCAGACATGGTGGTATGGGACACCGTGGTCGAGCTATCGGCCTACGCTGGGGTGACTAGCCTTCCCGTAGTGACCAGTGAACAACCAAACTCGTGAGCCGATTATGGTGGTATGGGACAGTATATTCGTGCTGTCGGCCTACATTGATTGGTGACGAGCCCTTTGTAGTGACCTCGAGCATACCTTGATACTGCATTAAGGCGACGAGCCTTAGAGTAGTAACGAAGGTATGATAGGCGTTCATTGATTGGTGACGAGCCCTTTGCAGCGACCTAAAACCATATGATTGTATGAGATGGCCTAGGACTGACGACCCTAGAATGGATGATTGTGTGAAAATTGGTATGAGGAAGGTACCTTAGCTTCTTAATCCTGCTGTATGAAAAGGACTAATAACAACTTGGTAATCATGTTCATGCACCGCATCTACATGTGCGTGGAAGTCATTGGCACTGCGGGAGGATGTCATGCGTAACGTGAGATGAAGACACAGAGGGAGTAAGGCGAGGGCATGCATCATTCTTCATACGTCCTTGCACTAACAAGAGTAATTAGGACATGTTTGATTGTATTGCTTTACCATTACTGCTTGATTGATTTGATAACATGTTAACTTTTGCGATATTGTTCCACTGAGTTGATCACTCACTCCCATGTTCTAGGACGGTGTTTAAACACCAACCAGACTCTGTCTTAGATGCAGATGTTGACGCGACCCCTGACGTAGAGCAGGAGTTCGAGGATGATGAGGCCGCATTTTCTTTTATGCAGTTCTCAGACAGGTTCTTGTGAGTCATGTCCTGATGTGCGGGGATTCTGGATTTTCTTTTGAGAATAGATGAATGTCATTTAATGCTTGTATTAATTGAATATAAATACTTGTAAGTATGACCTGGCATGTATCGTATTTCAGGGACTTACACATGTACACATATGCTTCTTTTAAGTCTTCCGCTTGCGTTTATCACTTATCGTTGAATTATGTTTACAGTTTGGCTTAATCTATTCCATGTTTTATGTATTCTTATAGCCAACATACATCCATCATTAAATATGTTGCATAAGTGATGTTTTGAAACTCGGGAGCTAAGTTATGCTCGACCCCCGAATTTCAGGGTGTTACAATCATGGTACACCACCTTTGGTCACCCGAGGATGATCCCGAATATGTGAGGGATATTCACTTATGCAACATGATAGTAGAACGGACTGTTAACATTGATTATTTAGCTCCATTTAATATCCTTCCTCTTCTTCAATCTGTAGGATGGGATAACATTTTACATTGGGGCGGGCTGACATTCTGCTCTATTGCGCAAGCCATGTATGCTTGTATTACTGAATTCTCTCCTAAAAGTCTTACATTTACAATTTCTACTAGAGAAGGTCCAGTTGATGTGGACCGTTATCTCATTTTTGGTTTAATGTACCTTCCTGTTAATGATGATGGTATTCCCATTCATACACTTGTAGCAAAACCATCTAAATCTAAGAAGCGAATGCTCACTAGAGTTTTATGTAATATTGTAACATCCCGAAAAATTCTGTATAAAGACCCGAGCACCACCTCAAACAGAATTCTCTTAGGACTAAATCCTTTAGAGATTAAACGAGAATTAACTAGCGCCAAACTAGATTACCGGTGAAATTAGCACCAACCACTTTAAAAACAATCTGCAAGACCCAAAACCTATAGAATCGTCAGTGCTACGTTACCCAGAAATCTAGGATTCAACTCTAAACCCAGTTGCTCTCGAGAGCATTCTGAAACTTTGTATTAGACCTGGACCGCACATCGAAAGTCCGATAGTGATAAACTTAGACAATTATGACCGCCTAGTTGGACTTGACAATCACCTCAAAAATCAAGTCCAGATGATGTCCTGAGACGATTTGCATGAGTCCGGAGTGAAGAGTGTGAGAAAGGTGAATCTATTTATAAAATTAAATATGAGTTTAAGTAATCTGAGTCATGTCGCTTGCGCGCCGATTATAAGCATTCTGACCATTGGATTCTGACCCAAATTCACCCTCGGTTCAGGGAAGATAGCCCACACATGTCAAAGTACTTGTGACCCTAATCGAGTTTCAGTGACCGTTAAATAAAAATTGGTCCACCATGGGTGATCTGGAAACCCAATCAGACTGAAAACTTAACTTGCTTAAGATCCAATATTAGTGATCTTAAGTCCGATCGCATTCAGTAAAAGGACCTCCAGAAACGCTCCATTGGATCGAAATAAACCCGATTTGGTTATAACCTAAGTATACCTTGGCCCTGGGGCTAATTCCATCAGTTTTAGGCCTATATAAAGACCTTAAACCCTCTCTCACAAATTCCATACGAATTTTCCAGAACCTAGCTAAGAGAGAGAGAGGAAAAGAGAGAGAAAGTGAGAGAGTAGTTGGTGAATCATCTTGGAATTCTTTTTAGCTACCCTGCATGCCTAATCCATCTCATCTGAATCATTATTCCGGCGATTCTAATCTCATTTTTGGGTAAGTCAATTAAACTCTAACCTGTTTTGGAACTTAGAATTGTCTAAGTGTTGATGTAGCTAATCTAATTCATGCCTTAGGTTATCTATTCGCTATTGACGAAGACTTATCATCTAAATCGAATCTGTTGCACAATTTCTTGTTTAAGGTGGGGACTATATTCATATAGGTTATGGTTTTCAAAGCTTTCAATGTCAGTTAATGATTTATTACTGACGTGGGTGCCATTTCACATGCCAAATGCGATATCTGTTTCGTTTTACGTATATATATAATCTATGTTGTAAATAGTGTGATTCATGTGCTTATTGAAATGTTTGTATGCATTTGGAATTTGACATTGTGGTTGCCATGATTAATTGTTGTAGGAATATGATTGTTATCTATGCGACAACTCCTTGGCAAAAGGATTTGCCCTAATATGTAGTATGGCCGACATAAGTGATGTATGTTGCCAAGTGTAGTCTAAGTGTTTGTGAAAATGTCTGAATAAGATCATATTTAGTAAGGTGTGAATTATGAGGGAGTTGAGATATGAAATCCCAACTACCTTACTTATGTGTACTATTTCCTCCATGAATTTCTTAGTCTAACTATCCATGTTAACTATGTGTATGATTTCCTCCATGCAAGTTGTTTAATTTTATTGCTTTATTTATGAAATGCATGTGTATGGATTCTCGTTATATTGCATCTTATAACATATTTGCTATTATGATTGGACTACTTGATTACTCCTCTTTTGATAACTTTATATGCTTATTGGATAGGATTGAATGTGTATGGGGCCATGTTATGGTCCAAGCAATCGGTAATAGGCTTGAGATCATGGCTGAGATTCATTCGTCACATCGGACGTGTTTGATGAACCTAAGTCGTATTAGGGTTGTTGGTAGTGGTTTGGCCACATGGAGTGTTTGCGCCCTTCATGTCGTTCAACTCAACATGCGCTCGTGCTAGTCGAGCTCGTCAAGTAACCCGATTGGCCTGATAGATCTTCACCATATATGGACGCTACTGTTTGAATCTAGGATACCAAACTTACCAGTGAAATCCCGTCAACCATGGTACCTCGATCCGCTAAGACTCATGAGCTGAGCATGGTGGTATGGGACACCGTGGTCGAGCTGTCGGCCGACCAGTGAGCAATCCAGACTAGTGAGCCGATTATGGTGGTATGGGACATTATATTCGTGTTGTCGGGCTACATTGATTGGTGACGAGCCCTTTGTAGTGACCTCGAGCATACCTTGATACTACATTGAGGTGATGAGCCTTATTGTAGCAACTAAGGTATGACTAGGCATGCATTGATTGGTGACGAGCCCTTTGCAGTGACCTAGAACCATAACATTGTATGAGATTGTCTAAGACTGACGACCCTAGAATGGATCACTGTTTGGGAATTGATATAAGGAAGGTACCTTAGCTTTCTAATCCTGCTGTATGAAAAGGACTAATAATAACTTGGTAATCATGTTCATGCACCGCATTGCATGTGCTTTGGTATGGAGGCGCACTGCGGGAGGTTATCATGCGCGCCATAAGATGAAGACGTTGAGGGAGTGCAGGCGAGGGCATGTATCATTTCTATATACATCCTTACATTAACAGGAGTAATTAGGACATGTTTGATTGTACTGCTTTATCATTACTGCTTGATTGATTTGATAACATATTAACTTTTACTGTATAGCTCCACTGAGTTTATCACTCACTCACACGTTCTGGGATGGTGTTTAAACACTAACCAGACCCTGTCTTAGATGCAGATGATGATGCGACCCACGAGGCAGAGCAGGAGTATGAGGATGATGAGGAGGCGTTCTCCTTCATGCAGTTCTTAGGTAGGTTCATGTGAGCCGTGTCCTGAGCGACGAGGATTTAGGGCTATTTTTGTAGTGGTTTATCTTATTTTGATACTTGTATTTTGAGACAAACATGTGTAATTATGACCTGGCAGAGCATACATATCTTGGGGACTTATAGTGTTATATATATTTCTTCAGTCTTCCGCTAGCATATTTTACCTGTCCCTGAATTATGTTTACAGTTTTGGCTTAATCTACTTCATGTCTTATGCACTAATGCAGACAACATACATTCATCATTACATATGTTGCTTAAGTGATGTTTTGAAACTCGGGAGCTGGGCTATGCTCGACCTCGGAATTTCAGGGTGTTACAAATATGGATGCTTAATGGAGTACAGGGAATGCACTTGCTTCCAAGTTTTTATTACCTAGATACATGGTTCTTCATAGGATCTTCATTTCAAATGTCTACCCTCGCTCTGATAACAAAACCGAGCTTACTTTGTTCATGGTTCGTATTCTTCATTCTATTATTATTGGAGTCTCTATGTGTCTCCCTTCTCTAATTTGTCATATCATTATTCAGTTGTCTTCACCCAAGTCATAGTGATATACCTTTTGCTTATCTTATGACTGTATTAGCCACCCATAATCTAGTGGCTAAGCCTGTTGGAAAAGCTCCATTTCACCATATACCCTTCAACAACTCTAATATTAATAAGATGAATTTGAAGTTAGCCCTAGGCCAAGTTAATGATGGTGCTAGTGGAGCAGCTGAAGCAAATGAAGATGAGGGTGCATTGCCTCCAGATGATGTCAATATGGATGACATCTTTGATGAAATTGAATCTGATTCTGCTACTGATCCTAAGTATCAGCCATCTGATTTTGATGTGCATTTGCGCTCACTTGAGGAGAAGGTTAATGGTATGCATCTCTCCCATGAAATGCAATTTAAATATCTGAGGCGCATTAATAAGGGACTTCATCAAATTGATCCTTCCATACCTGCTCCTTCTGGTTTGGATTAGTTTTGAATATCTTATATGAAATAACATTTAATACTTGAATTTCTCTTAACTTTGGATGGTTGGACATATTTTGTTCTTATTTTGGACTTGTTTGAATGTTATCTTCCAATATGAATGTTATCTTGACCTAACTTCTCTCTATCATTACTCATTACTCTCTTGTTTCCATTATATTTTTATGTTCTTTCCTTTGTCCTATTGTGACAAAAAGGGGGATAATTTGGGTTGTATGCCGAATGATTATGATTTATTTATTTATTTTTGGTCCTTCAAGGTTTCTTGAGAGTGGATGTATGTTTAATATGTGGAGAAGAGAAGTGGTTAGGTAGCTAAGTTGCTAATTTCACCTCTCCTCTTGAATTTTGTGGAGTAATGTATTGAGGGGAAGTATTGGTGCATGATTATGATTTTTTGAGTACTAGTGCATGATTCTTTAACCAAGTTGTAACTTGTGCATGATTCTTTGACCAGGTTGTAACTGATGCATGATTCTTTAACTAGGTTATAACTGGTGCATGATTCTTTGTTGTGCATATCTTTACTATATGCATCATATTATTTATTTGGTTTTGTCACAAATTTGACAAAGGGGGAGATTGTAAATGCTATCTTAGATTTTTCAAATTTTGTGGTGTCAAAACCTCTTGGAATCTGTATCTTGTGTAACTCATCTTCATATTCAAGATCAAGCAATTCAAGTACAAGTTCATGATGTTCATATTCAAGATCAAGTATCTCAAGTTCAAGTTCAGGTAGTTCAAATACAAGAATCAGAGATTCAAGTAGAACATCAAGTACTACTTCAAGTTCTCAACCTTAAGCTCATATACTCAAGTTGAAACACAGGTAACAAGTACTTCAAGTTTAGGCTTCAAAGTACTTCAAGTTCATGTACTTCAAGATCAACTATCAACTAAAGCGAATGATGTTTCAATGTTTAATCTACACTAATAAGGTATGAATGACACTAGATTGACCATAGGATAGGTCATATTGATTGTATACTTCGTTTGGGTCATTATATAATTTTGTAGGCTTGTTCTCGACTAGTCTTAGCCTATGTTCGACTAGTCCAGACACTGGCTCGACCAGTCTAAGAATTCCCTCGACCAGTCTTAGGTTTGTTGTGAATTTTTGGGATTTTCTGTTGGACCCTTGACCAGTCAATTAGCCTCGACTCAAAGTCCAACAACCAAACTTGGTCCCACTCGACCAGTCGAGCAGGCCACTCAACCAGTCGAGTAGCGATCTTATCGTGTTGCACCCGAATTTTTAAAATCTTGTTGGTCCTTCGACCAGTCGAACCGACCACTGGACCAGTCGAGTGAATAGTTTTTGTGCCTATAAATTGAGCACGAATTTCATAGTTTGGTAAGTCATTCAAGCAAGATCAAGACACCACTCTAAGAGATAATTTTGTGATATTCTTAAGCTAATTGTGTTCATTTAATATTCTCTTTAATTTAGCTTTTTGTATTTGATTTTGGATTCTCTATTCCAATCTTAATCGAAGAAGGGATTTATGCTTTCCCCTTTCTTGAGATCAAAATCAAATCAAGCTAGCCTGAGGTGATTTAATCTAAAAATCATTTAGAACTTAGAACCCATTCATAAGTGAGTGTGGACATTAAATATCTACTTCGAATTGGTTCTACCAGGCGTCATCAAAGGAGAATATCCAGATAAGTATATTTAAATTTCTGTAAATTTCTTTTTAATTTTTGAGGTTGTACCAGAAAAATCTCTCTTTCCTTTTTAGGTTTTTTAAGGTGATCCAGAAAATCTCAAAGTGTGGAGTTTTTGAATTGTGTAAGCCCACTTGAAAGATACAATTGTGAAAGTTTTAGTTAAACCTTGAAAAACCTATTTCATAGTGAAAGCCAATATACCAAGGGAGAGGATATTGGGAGTGGAGTAGTTGTGTGGTTGTTTCTCTGAACAGTTGTGTACACACAAGCGAACCACTATAATATCTGGTGTAGTGGTGGTTGATTGATTGTGGCTTTGTGTGAATGTTGTAAAAAAATTTATCCTTTATGGAGAATGTTGTAATCTTTTTTATGCAAGTGTGGGGATGCTGTAATAGCTTAGTTTATTTTCTGCTATTTTTATTCTTTATTCCTCTATATCAGTTTGAGATTTTGATACACAGACCGTTCTAGGAATCAGGTTGTCCTACCACAAGCCATTGGTTTTTAGTGTAAGGTTGTCCATAGAACAACATCTGTATCAACCTCTCAATACTTGTACATTTAAGGTTGCTATTCATTTCTGCCTTGTGAGATTGTTTAGTGCTATCTTTGTTTATTTGTTTATTATTTCGCTCTTAAATTTTTAATTTGGCATAGTCCTATTCCCCCCCCCCCTTTAGGACTTAGCTCGGCCTTTTCATCATTGTCTTTCAGAAGGTATAATCCGCCCATCTCCTTTGATTGAGTGGGCCTAGAAGTGGTGCTTGATTTTGGGTAAGTGTCCCATGATTGTGCGCTTTCAGCAAGTCTGTCTAAGTAGTCCAACACATCATCAACATTTTTATTCATGAATTCCCAATTGCACATTGTCTCGACCAATTGGCACATGGAAGATGTCGGTCCATCATAGAAAAAGTGTGTAACGCGCCACATTTCAAAACCATGTTGTGGGCATGAATTGACAAGATCCTTGAACCACTCCCAACATTGGAAGAATGTTTCATCATCCTTTTAGGCGAAGTTCATAATTGACTTTGTAAGGGTGTTTGATTTATGATGTGAAAAAAATTTCTTTATGAACTCCTTTATCATTTCATTCCTTGTGCCAATAGATCTGAGACGTAGTGAATGCAACCATGTCTTAGCTTTCTCTTTCAAAGAAAAAGGAAAGAGTTTCAGTCTGACCGTGTCCTCAGACACGTTTGGAAAATATAACTGGATATGATCTCATCAAACTCTTTCAAGTGTAAATATAGACTTTCAGATTCAAGTCCATAAAATTTTGGAAGGAGTTGGATCACCCCTAGCTTGGTATCCATGTGTCCCGTATTTTATGGAAAAACCATGCATGAGGGCGTACTCACCCTTGCTAGTTGTAAATAATCTCACAAAGTACAAGGCAGGGGTGCTTGTTGCACCTCATTCTCATCCTGGACTTCCTCAACCCTAGGTTGAGGATGTCTTCCCGGTTGATTTATAGTCATATCCTTAATTAACTCTAAGGATCTCAAGTGGTGTCTAATCCTATTATGGATAGATAACCCCTCAACCATTCTTCCTTCACTCAAGAGACGTAGAGTGTTGTCACGAACCCACTTGGGCATGAAACACTCTCCGCCCTCAATTTCATATTTAACCTAAACCTAAAAGAGGGAAAGGAAATAGAAATCTAGAAATAGAAAGATAGGGAATTAGAAAGAATTTACCAAATTAGAAGTTCCTAATTAAAATCCTGCAAGACAAAACAAAAGAAGATAGTTTCCAAAAATAGAAATTCTAAAATTAGAAAGCTCCTAAAAATAAAAATAGAAAGTAAATTAATTTTTAAGAAAAGTTTCTAAAAATAGAAAATAGAAAGTTTCTAAAAACTGATTAGGAAAGTTCTAAACCTAGAATTAGAAAATAAGTTAGTTTCTTTTTTTAAAAAAAAAAAAACCTAGAATTAGAAAGTTTCTAAAAACAAAAAACAAATCCTAATCTTAACCTAATTCTAAAACTACTTAATCTATAAAAAAAAAAAAAAAAAAAACCATTAGTCCCCGGCAACGGCGCCAAAAACTTGTTCACAACCCCAAGGATAGGGTTACAATGTAGTAATAATCTCAGTGAGACCAACGTTGAATCCACTGGGACTAATCTCGTGTGTTTTTTGACAACAAATAGAAGAAGAACTAGAAAAAGATGAAAACCTAAAATAAGAAAGTAGGGAGTAATTGTGAGAGATTTTAATGAAAAACTTAAGAAATTCAAAGGTGGGAAACTAGGGTGCCAAGGATCCACTTGTAGCAATTGGGAAGCTACCTTGCATGATACCTTGCATGATTCAAGGACACAACTGCAATCAGAGTCCTATCTTATCTAATTGGCAAGAAGAGATTTATCAGATCTCTGAACTTCTCATAGATCTAATCATCAATGGATGAGAGTGGTGAAGAATTGGAAGTGATTCTATCACAAAACCATGCCCAGAAAACAATTGCTCACAATAGCAATTTACTAAACCCACAACCAATCCTAAGAGAATTGTGAAAGTTAGGAAGGATTCCGTCACCCTATCATGCCCATGGGACGATGGTTGTAACATCCTGGAAAATTCCATACAAAGACCCGAGTACCACCTCAACCAGATTTCTCTTAGAACCCAATCCTTTAGAAATTAAACGTGAATTAAGTAGCGCTAAACTAGATTACATATGAAATTAGCACCAACCACTTTAAATATGATCTGTAAGATCCAAAACCTGTAAAATCGTTAGCGCTATATTACCCTGAAATTTAGGATTCAACTCTAAACCCAGTTGCTCTCGGGAGCATTCAGAAACTTTGTTTCAGACCTGGACCGCACGTCGAAAGTCCAATTAAGATAAACTTAGACAATTATGACCGCCTAGTTGGACTTGACAATCACCTTGAAAATCAAGTCCAGATGATGTCCTGTGACGATTTGCATGAGTCCGGAGTCAAGAGTGTGAGAAAGGTGAATTTATTTAGAAATTAACTATGAATTTAAGTAATCTGAGTCGTGTCGCTTGTGCATCGATTTTAAGCATTCTGACTGTTGGATTTTGACCCAAATTCACCCACGGATCAGGAAAAATGTCCCACACATGTCAAAGTGCTTGTGGCCCTGATCGAGTTTCGGTGACCGTTGAACTGAAATTGGTCTGCCATGGACGATCTAGAAACCCAATCGGACTGAAAATTTAACTTGCTTAAGATCTGAAATGAGTGATCTTAAGTCCGACCGCATTCAGTAAGAGGACCTCCAGAAACGCTCCATTGAATTGAAATAAACTCAATTTGGTTATAACCTACGTATACCTTGGTCGTGGAGCTAATTCCATCAATTTTAGGCCTATATAAAGACCTTAAACCCTCACTCTCAAATTTCATACGAATTTTCCAAACCCTAGCTAGAAGAGAGAGGAAAAGAGAGAGAGAGAGAGTAGTTGGTGAATCATCTTGGAATTCCTTCCAGTTACCCTGCGTACCTAATCCTTCGCATCTGAATCATTTTTCCGGTGACTCTAATCTCATTTTTGGGTAAGTCAATCAAACCATAACCTATTTTGGAACTTAGAATAGTCTAAGTGTCAATGTAGTTAATCTAGTTCATGCTTTAGGTTACCTATTCGCTGTTGACGGAGACTCATTGTCTAAATCGAATCTGTTGCGCCATTTCTGGTTTAAGGTGCGGACTATATTCATATAGGTTATGGTTTTCAAGGCTTTCAATGTCACTTAATGATTTATTCCTGACATGGGTGCCATTTCACATGCCAAATGGGATATCTGTTTCATTTTCCGTATATGTATAATCTATGTTGTGAATAGTGTGAATCATGTGTTAGTTGAAATGTCTGTATGCATTTGGAATTTGACATTGTGATTGCCATGATTATTTGTCGTAGGAATATGATTTTTATCTATGCAACAACTCCTTGTCGAAAGGAATTGCCCTAATATGTAATATGGCTGACATATGTGATGTATGTTGCCAAGTGTAGTCTAACTGCTTGTGAAAATGTCTGAATAAGTTCGAAATTAGTAAGATGTGACTTATAAGGGAGTTGAGATGTGAAATCTCAACCATCTTCCTTATGTGTATTATTTCCTCCATGAATTGCTTAGTCTAACTATTCATGTTAACTATGTGTATGATTTCCTCCATGCAAGTTGTTAATTTTACCGCTTTAATTATGAAATGCATGTGTATGGATTCACTTTATCTTGTATCTTATAATATGTTTGCTATTGTAGTTGAATGTGTATGGGGCTATGTTCTGGTCCAGGCAATCGGTAATAAACTTTGAGTTCGTGCCTGAGGTAGCTTTCGCCACGTAGGACGTGTTTGACGAACCTGAGTCGTATTAGGGTTGTCGGCAGTGGTTTGGCCACACAGAGTGTTTGCGCACTTCATGTCATTCAACTCAACGTACGCTCGTGCTAGTCGAGCTCGTCAAGTAACCCGATTGGCCCGATGGATGTTCACCATGTATGGATGCTACTTTGAATCTACGGTACCAAACTTATCAGTGCAAAACTCGTTAACCATGGTACCTTGATCCGCTAAGACTCATGAGTCGGGCATGGTGGTATGGGACACCGTGGTCGAGCTGTCGGCCTACGCTGGGGTGACGAGCCTCTCCATAGTGATCAGTGAGCAACCAAACTCGTGAGTCGATTATGGTGGTATGGGACACTATATTCGTGCTGTCGGCCTACATTGATTGGTGACGAGCCCTTTGTAGTGACCTTGAGCATACTGTGATACTGCATTGAGGCGACAAGCCTTCATGTAGCAACTAAGGTATGACTAGGCATGCATTGATTGGTGACGAGCCCTTTGCAGCGACCTAGAACCATAACATCGTATAAGATTGTCTAGGACTGACGACCCTAGAATGGATCATTGTTTGAGAATTGATATAGGGAAGGTACCTTAGCTTCCCAATCCTGCTGTATGAAAAGGACTAATAAAAACTTGGTAATCATGTTCATGCACCGCATTGCATGTGCCCTGGCATTGTGGAGCACTCGGGGAAGTTGTCATGCATACCGTAAGATGAAGACGCTGAGGGAGTGCAGGTGAGGGCATGCATCATTCTACATACATCCTTACATTAATAAGAGTAATTAAGACATGTTTGATTGTATTGCTTTATCATTACTGCTTGATTGAATTGATAACATGTTAACTTCTACTGTATAGTTCCACTGAGTTGATCACTCACTCCCACGTTCTGGGATGGTGTTTAAACACCAACCAGACTCTGTCTTAGATGCAGACGATGATGCGACACGCGAGGCAGAGCAAGAGTTCGAGGATGATGAGGAGGCATTCTCCTTTATGCAGTTCTTAAGCGGGTTCACATGAGTCGTGTCCTAAGCCACGAGGATTTAGGGTTATTGTTGTAATGGTTTATTCCATTTTGATACTTGTAGTTTGAGACACACACACATGTAATTATAACCTGGCAGAGTATACATATCTCAGGGACTTATATCGATATATATATTTCTTTAAGTCTTTCGCTTGCATATTTCACCTGTCCCTGGATTATGTTTGCAGTTTTGGATTAATCTACTTCATGTTTTATGCACTAATACTAACAACATTCATCATCATGACATATGTTACATAAGTGATGTTTTGGAACTCGGGAGCTGAGTTATGCTCGACCCCCGAATTTCAGGGCGTTACAATGGTGAACAATAGGTCTTACTAATTTCACAATCTCAATTCAAGGAAAGAAGATATTCAAAGCAATCGTAGATCCATTGTAATTTGAATCATAACAAACCATTAAAAACTAAAAATATTCCTTCATAATCAAAATAGAATCCAAGAGATTTTAACAAAGCATGAATTAAAACAAATAAAACCTCTCAATCATGCTACCAGCTTCATCTCTTAGCCCTAGCTAAGAGGTTTAGCCAACCATAGACATGATTGAACTAAAGACTCTTAAGAAAAGCCAAAAAACAACTAAGGAAAGGGAAGAAAAACACTTGGCGACGGCTTCTCCATGCTTTGGCTCCACTCCAAAAAACCTAGAGGATGCTTAAGAGTGCCCTAGAAACCATGTCAAATTTACGCAGTTTGCACAAAATTGTGTAACGCTCGACTGGTCGTGGGACGTCTTCGATTGGTCGAGAAACATCCTCGACCGATCGAGGGTCTCCTTCGACTGGTTAAGCAACATGGATTTTTAGTTGATTTACTCAGTGGAGTTCAAGTCGAGCACCTTCGACCGATCGAGCCTAAGCCAGGACTAGTCTAGGATCTCCTATTTTCACTTTAAAGCTCCAATTTTCTTCATTCTTGACTTGGTTTTCCTAGATCTTCAGTATGCCATGCTTCATTCTTAGTTTCATCAGATCCAATCTTGGATTTGGTGATTCTTGAGTGTTAAATCCATGCTTTTAACATCCTTTTCAATCCAAGATCTTGAATTTACCTTGTAACACAAACACGATTAAAATAGAACATTAAGCTTTATCATGTTCATAAAACCAAGTAATAAATGGGGTCTAATATGTAATATTTGACCCTCAACAGTGGCCCTCTTGGTCTGCATGTAATTCCATTGGTTGGTCAGTGTGGTGCACAATCGATGTACGCAAATCGTATATGTGTTACATCACTTTTTTGGGATTGTATGTCACAAATAGTCACTCCATGAACACAACGTGTTACGTAAATCCCCCAACCGTGTTGTTATGTTGGCTTGAGACGTTCACATAAATCCATATTAGTGTTAGACACGCCGGTAAATATCCGTAGTTATAGGGTGTGGGTTGAGTTGGGTTTTCTATAAATTATATTCCACATTGTAATGATCACTACGTATGATAAGTTGCACACACTTTGCTAGGCATGCATCTCATGTGGGTTATTTGCGTATATTAATACCCCTTGTAGTAGTGGAGTACAAGACGTATCAGAACCCTTACTATACTTTTATGAATTTCTTGAATTATTTTTAATATTAAAGGATAACCATCACTATGAGTAGGGTGTTGACCCTCTCCAACCGTATAGATGATGCAGGTGACGTATAGATTGAAGACCTAGAGGATCATCTCCCTATGAAAGAATAAGAAGATAGTTTAATGAATTAGTTTTATACTTCCGCAATGAACTCAATAAATGTAATAAGCTCTCATTGAGAGGGCATTTGATTATTTACTGAATTTTTTTACTCTGATGAAATAATTAATACAATCGATTTTATTTTTGCAAATGTTACCTTCATGAATGTATTTAGATGTGAACTAAATAAAAAAATAATAAGGTGTGATTTTTAAAGCATCCAATTTATACATCATTAACACCCTGATTTTCTTGAGCACAAGTATAAACTCTGGCCGTGAAAATTCAGGGCTTTACAGTTGGTATTAGAGCATGAGAATGAGATTAATTGGGCCTGAGGGAGTGGACCATCATAAACTTTACATGATTAGGACATATGGTGAATTAGATACATACACTTGATTGAATTCCCAAAGAAACTAGGGAGTGGAGGAATTGGAAACCCATATTCAGGTTCCCCATGGGAAATATTAAGTTAAACATAGAATCTAGAAACTGCGAATCTAGGTACGCCGGAATAAATCCATGAAACTCCAAATCGACTTGTTTAAACTAAAAGTCATCCTTAAATAGTGTCATAATAAAAAAGAAATAAGTTTCCCTTATGGGAATAGAGATTTCCTAATTTTTCTAGAATTTTCAAGTATTTCAATGAAATTTTGACATGTTGTGAAATTTTCACTGATTACGATAACAAGACACATCAGGAAATTTCAAAAAAAATTGAATAGATCACGAAGGTCCCCATCCACCTTCCTCTAAAATTTCAACCCAATCGGATTGGTATAAAATTCTATAAGAATCCAACAGTGGTAAAAATTAGTAGAAATTTCTTCTTGACAGCAAGCTTTCAACACACTTCACAAGGGTGAAACACCCCCCAAACCGTTGAACCTTGCCTCATGAATTTTTCTGGAGCGTCAAGAATAAGTCAAAGCTTAGACCCCAAATTTCAAATAGATGGGACGTATGGATCAAAAATTAAAATTTTGGAATTGACAGACTGTCAATATAAAATGATTTTGGGCATTTACAATGTTCATATAAAGGACGATACTAAAGCTTAGGCTTAACAACGAATGAATGACCTGGCCTATCCTTTATGAAGCCTGGCCTATCCACTGTCATCTAGTCCGGTTAGGATATCTGGCTTTTGGGGCGAAACAAAGATCTTCCCCAAAGAATTAGAGTGATCGGAGCCATAGGTTTACGGAACCATAATCAGGTAAGGCTTAGGTGAATTAATCCAACTACCAAATCTCAAGGTCGAGATTTTTGTTTAAGGGTGGTAGGCTGTGGCGTTTCGATTCACATAGCCGATTATATGTGCACCTAGACACACACACACACACACACACACACACACACACACACACACACACATATATATGCGCACCTAGACACACACACACACACACACACACACACACATATATATGCGCACCTAGACACACACACACACACATATCTACCTTATGAGTAATACATGGAAAACTTAAGCATAATGAATCAGTGAGGATGATAGATGTAATTTTGGGTAGTGTATCAGATAATCAGAATACGCAGTGAAAGCTTAATGGGCCACGTGGAAGTATCCCTTACGAGAATATAAGATTTTGTGATATTCCCTATGGACTGATGGAACCATGTTTACATGAAATTTATGTGGTTTAACTCAAATTCTAAGGCTTAAAGAATCTCAAATGATCTCAATGCCCTGATTAAGTGAAGGATTGAGATTTAACAGGATTATGAATTGATACTAGTAAATCTTCTGTATGGCGCAGGCGAAGGATCTTTGTATTGGATGCAAACTCACTATAACAATCTATTCATATTGCTTCAAACACAAGAAGTAGGGAATCCTTAGAGGCATGGAAAATGTCTTATATAATAGAAGTGCTAAATTTCAGGGGTGAAATTATGTTTAAGGGGGGTAGATTGTAACACCCTGAACTTTTCAATACTCGAGTATTGAAAGTTCTCGAGTATTACCATATAATCTAACCTAGCATATATGTGTTGATACCGATCTAGCTAACCTAACCTTACCTCAACTTTCTAAATGCGGATCAAACCATTGGGAACAAATTCCATCCATAAATCAAGTCATCTGACCGTCAATCACGTGACATGATACATGTACATTCCCCTAACTAGGTCAGTAAATAACTCATCATTCATAATGATTTAGGCATGAGTTCTTTCATAAGAATTACTTACAAACGTACCTACAACCATGTAGAACCATTAAATTTCCTAAAACTCCCATATCAGCAATAATTACAGAAATGCCATTAACCTAGACCCCTGAACACTAGATCACATGGTTCCTACAAACCATTTGATGTGAAACCTTATAACAAACCCAATTAGTGTGAATGAACCATAAATGCAAAATCTCAGCCATTGGATCAATAAGATCGACAGTTAAATAGACGTTCACTCGGGACAACCCACCTAGGACTAGCACTAGCTCTCTATTTTGGACATAGACCCTAATATCAGCCAACCAATACCAATAGATGGAGCAGATTTACTCCAAAATACTCATGGACCCCACCTATGAATAGTGCGTGTGCACAGGTTACGCACGTCCTCACCGCACCGTAACTTAAAGTCGATCAAAGAAGCCTTGACCCGATGAAATTTGAAAACCAAAACCCGACTGTGGACGATCGTCCACTGGGATGAGTCGTGGGCCATCACCATCATCCGTATGGATGATCCAAGCTGTTCATTATGATCAGAAGACCAAACTGACTGAACCATAATCCTCCAATCGAGTTTCCAGGAAGACACATGTATAGGGTGTTGAACACAATAAGTTAGGGAGCAAACGAATGACCAGTGATCGAAGCAAGCTGGGCCACACTTCAGCCATCTGGACATGGATCTGAACCATCCATTAGGCTCATTACATGATGAGAACTAAATCCTTAGAATTCATAAGGACCCATGTAAACAGTCGCGTGCGCAACAACAAGCACAAAAGGGAACCATCTTTGTTTGAAACTTACAAAACCAACCACACTGGGAACAGCAGCACAACTTATGGTGCAATCAAAACCATTTAAACCCATCTATAAGGGATTCTAACCCCCTCTAAGAAGGTCGTTTGGAAAGACCCCACGCAGGGATCGGTGATCTGTCCATCCTTCATAACATAAGTCACTACTGACTTCCTTAAGAAGAAACAGGGGCTGCGTAAGCCCGACCAATTCTGCTGTGGAATGCATAAGGTATACACAAGAGATGTCCAGGAGCTTGGACACCCTATAAAAGCATCCTCACCCCAGCGTCTTGAAGAGACAACAAAGGAGAGAGAGAGAGAGAGAGAGAGAGAGAGAGAGAGAGAGAGAGAGAGAGAAATGTGAGAGAAAGGAAACTCCAGCCGAGCAGCAACAACAGGAGAGATATAGAAGGAGAAAAAGAAAGAAAGAAAGAGAAAGATAAAGATAAAGAAAAGAAAAGAAAGCAAAAGAAAGGAAAGAAGAAAGTGTCTAGCAATGGTGGATGCCTGTGGATGAGCAACTCGCTAATTCACCAAGATTAAGGATTTAATCTTTCGATGCATACCTACTTTTAAGGAGGAAACAACACTTAGAGTTGAGGATTTTTAGCCTTTAAGCTTACATTAATTTGAGTTGGTAGAATTTATTTTGTCTTTGTATAATGTGAGGGTTTTATTCCTTTAAGTTTATAATAATTTAAGTTGATATGCTTTATCTTACCTGTTACATATTATGTTTTAATGTTGCTATGATTTTCTTTGTGCAAATATTTTATCATTAATCATCATCTACCCTTTTGAGAATTATGATATGATTTTAATTACAAGTGATCTTTATGAACTTATGTGGAGCGATGGATACAGGCCTTGCCCTTGCCTTGTCAAATCTATGTAGTTAACCTTTGCTACTCTTCTCTTTATTGAGTTTGCCCTGCCACTCTCTTCTTTATTAAGTTGGCCTTCGCCACTCTCTTTTTATCGAGTTGGCCCTTGCCACTCTCCTATTTATGGAGTTAGCCATTACTACTCTCCTCTTTATTAAGTTAGACATTGCCACTTTTCTCGTTATTGATTTGACCATTGTTACTCTTCTCTTTATTATATTGGCCTTGTGTTATCTATTTTTAAGGCTTGGGCATGTGTCTTGCTATTCCAGAACCCCATAATTCATATCGTGTTCTCTATCAATGCAAGTAATGTGTTGAAGGTATCACAACTAGTGACTCTAATATTTATCATGGACATAATGTGTTACGGGTAATAGCCCTCTTTGTCAGCACGTAATTATGTGGGTTAGTTGACGTGGTACACAGTCACTTCATGAACACATCGTGTTACATAAATCCCCCAACCGCGTTGTTGTGTTGCCTTGTGACGTTCTCATAAATCCACATTAGCGTTAGACACACCAGAAAATATCAGTAGTTATGGAATGAGGGTCGAGTCGGGTTTTTTATAAATTATATTCCACATTGTGATGATCACCATGTATGATGAGCTGCACACACTTTGCTAGGCATGCATCTCATGTAGGTTGTTTGCGCATACTGATACCCCTTGTAGTAGTGGAGTACGAGACATCTCTAAACTCTTATATTACTTTTATGAATCTCTTAATTTATTATTATTCTTAAATAATAACTATCACTATGAGTAGGGCGTTGACCCTCTCCAATCATATAGATGATGCAGGTGACATACAGATTGAAGACCTAAAGGACCATCTCCCTATGAAAAATTATACTGAAAGAATAAGAAAATAGTTTTATGAATTAGTTTTATACTTCCACTGCGAACTCGAAAATTTTAATAAGCTCCCATTGAGAGGGCATTTGATTATTTACCGAATTCTTTTACTTTGATGAAATAATCAATACAGTTAATTTTATTCTCGCGAATGTTATCTTCATGAATGTATCTGGATGGATCTAAATAAATAATAATAATAACAAGGTGTGATTTTTAAACAATCCAATTTAGATATCATTAACACCCATTTTTCTCAAGCACGAATATAAACTCTAGCCGTGAAAATTTGGGGCGTTACACAGGCAGAAAAATAGTACCACCCCAGATATGCATGGTTGGGCCTGACTTTATACAAATATTAGAACTCTGCCACGTACAACTCGAAGAAACCAAGCTAATGCCAGAGGACACAAATCCTAACCAGAGCCCTCCAGGCATTCAGGATCAGTTGGCCCGGGGCCAACTTCACCGCAACGAGAAATTTCTATATCGTCGTATATTGAGGTAAGTGGAGGCCACACTGGAGAGCCACAACATAAACGGCCAACTCGCCTGCACGAGGCTGACTAAGGACTTCCCCCTACTTTAGAGCACGAAGACTCATGGACTCAGGAATTTGGTAATCAACCCTTACCCTAAGGATATCAGCCTCCATCATGACAGACCCAAAAGTACAAATCTCCTCGATTGCGGCAACCAGACCACCCGACCCCGACTAGCTCCTTCATCACTTAGGCCTTGAAACTCGACTTCCTCATCCCCCATGTCCAAGGAAGATGGAATGATCCTATTTGGATGAGTGTCCTCAGGGGAGTAATACTTGCAGTTGTGGAAAGTCCCTGACACCGACCTAACCCTAGACTAACCCGACATCTTGACCGAAATAGAGGTGGGAAAGTAAACACAACGACGGAAAGTGAAAAAAGTGCACCGGAAAGGGAAAAAGTTGTCGGAAAGAAGAAAAAATGAGGGATTTCTCACTTATCGGAAATCGCCTGCTTTGAAAGAACACAGAGGAAAATATGATGGAATGAAGTGCTCTGGGTGCCCTCTCCCCCCTTTATACAAATCGCGCCCGATGCATTGATGCTGCCCCATCAGTGCTCGATCACGCAAAGATGTAGTGTCACACGCTAGCTCTCTCCATGCGGGACGCATGGCGTACGGACGCCTCAAGCGCCATTCCGAGGACAGCTGGCACCTTACCAAGGTACTCGCAGCTCAAGCGCCGCTGTCCCAGTGCCATCATGGGACTCCCACCTTGAGCTCCATGACCATCGATGTGACTTCTCAGAAAAATTCGTACCAGGACCCGAGTATCACCTCAGGCAGAATCACCTGAGGACTGTATCCATCGTAACTTAGCCAGAATTTACTTAAGTACTAAACTGAATAATTGGTGGATTTATCTTGGGCCAGTATTCTTATAAATGAGAAGGCCTAAAACCATTAATACCACTAACTTAACAAAGTATAAAGACCTGGGAGAAATCCCAAGAGCCTGTCGCTCTCGGGAGTACATTGAAACCCCATATCGGAACCAAACCACACGTCGAAAGTCCGATGACCGTGAAACTATAGGGTTAAGTCCGTCCTACTAGGCTTGATAGCCATTAGGGGAATCGAACCTAGATAGTATCCAGAAACATACAACTTGAGCCCCAAGTGAAGTGTGTGAGAAACGCAAATATCTTTAGAAAATGAGTTGAAACTTAAGTGAGTTGGGCCGTTCACTCTCATGCGAAATTGAGGATTTCAGACCGTCAGTTTCTGACCAAACTTCACTCATGAGAAAAGGAAATTTCACTGCTCATATCCATATAACTGTGGCCCCGATCGAATAAGTGACACAGGTCCTTCACGGTCGATCAGCCCTTCCGATCGCACCACAAACACAGTCCTAGCATGGATCCATTGTCAGGGAGCTTACCCTGTGATGTAGGTGAGTAGTGGGCCTCCCTGTGAGCCTTGTTTGTCAAAAATAGTTGCCCATAAGATGCAACATATGTATATAGTGGCCCTGGGGCCATTTGCATCACTTTTGGGCCTATATAAAGCCCTTATTTCACCCCATTTCTCTCTCATACGATTTTTCTCCAAACCCTAAGAGAGCGAAGAGAGAAAAGAAGAGAAAAGAGGAAGGAGAGTGGAGAGAACTTAGGAGATTGTTGCAGGAATCCTCCCACACGACTCGACGTGCTAGGTCGCCATTTTCTTTCGCTATCCAACCTATTTCGATATGAATTTGGGTAAGAAACCCTAACCCTAATATCGTTATAGAGATCCATGTTGATAGTTTGTCGAGCTAGCTAACCTATTACATCGTGTAGGTGTTTAACGTCTCGTTTCGAAAACGTAGAGTTGGACCGAGTCCAAATTAAGCTTTCCGACGAAAGGTGCGGACTATAAACGTTTAGGTTATGGTATTCAAAGCTTTCAATATCAACTAATGATTTATTTCTGACATGATTTCTGCCATGTTGTCTTAGATATGTCGATTTCTGTATAATTTAAATGTATAAACTGTTTTGGAAAAAATATGCATTCTATGTGTTTGTTGAAATGTTTGAAAGAGCATTTGAATATGATTTGTGCTTTCCATGATTTCTGATCTAGGGTTAGTCATTGACATATGTAAGTTAACCTCTCCGTATAAGGAATTGCTAAAAATATGTGTTGTAACTAACCTAATCTATGTATTTGGTATTGTAATGACCTGAAAAATTTCGTGCTAAGACCCGAGTACTACCTCTATTTTCCTTAGAAGTTATTTGTGGGTTAATTAGCGTTAAACTCGATTGTTTGTGAAATTAGCATCAATCACTTTAAATTTGATCTACAGGACTCAAAACATGTAGAATCGTTAGCACTATGTTACTCTGAAATATGGGATTCAACACTAAATCCAGTTGCTCTCGAAAATTTTTAGAAGCTTTAGATCGGACCTGGACTGCGCGTCGAAAGTCCGATAGCGATGATCTTAGACAGTTGTGGTTACCATGTTGGACTTGACCATCACCTCAAAAATCAAGTCTAGATGATGTCCTGGGTCGATTTGATTAAGTCCGGAGTGAAGAGTGTGAGAACGGTGAGAAATTAAATATGATTTTATGAAATCTGAGTCGTCTCGCTTGCGCGACGATTTTAAGCAATCTGACCGTTGGATTCTGACCCAATTTCACCCTCGGATCAGGGAAGATGGCCCAAGCATATCATGATGCCTATGGACCTGATCGAGTTTCGATGACCGTTGAATTGAGTGTGGTCCGCCACGACTGATCTGTAAATTCGATCGGTACGAAAACTCAGCCTGACCTAGATCCATGGTCAGTGAGCTTAAGTCCGACCACACATGGAAAAATGACCACTGGAAGTGCTCCGTTGGATCGAGAGAGGCCTAATTTGGTTATAACCTAAGTATACCTTGGCCTTGGGGTTATTTTCATCTATTTTAGGCCTATATAAAGACCTTAAAACCCTCACTCTCTTTTCCATACGAATTTCCTAACCCTAGCTAAGAAAGAGAGAGGAAAAGAGAGAGAAAGTGAGAGAGAAGTTTGTGAATCATCTTAAGATTCTTTCATGTTACTCTACATCCTTAAACCATCACTTTTGAATCGTTATTCCGGCGATTCTAAGTTCATCCTTGGGTAAGTTAATCAAACCCTAATCTGTGTTAGAGCTTAGAATAGTCTATGTGTTGATGTAGCTCATTTCTATTCTTGCCTTAGGTTATCTAGTCGCCGTTGACGAAGACATATCGTCTGAATCAGTTCGGTGTGCTTTTTCTAGTTTAAGGTGCGGACTATATTTGTATAGGTTATGGTTTTCAAGGCTTTCAATGTCAAATAATGGTTTATTCTTGTTGTGGGTGCAATTTCACATGCCAAATGCTATGTTTATATTGTATTCCTGATATATATGCCTTGTGTTGAGATTTGTGTATTCCTTGTGTATGTAGAAAGTACCGTATACGTATAAAATATGAACATGTGTTTACCATGATTATTTGTCGTAAATTTGTGCTAATTGTATGTGTGTCAACTCCTTAGCAAAAGGAATTGTCCAAATGGGTGTATTCCGACATACGTCATGTATGTTGAACTATGTAGTCTAAGTGTTTGTAGAAATGTCTGAATGGTCTAAAGTGTAATATATTATCCTATTTGCGGGCATTGAGAAGCAATTCTCAACTCTCCTATTGGTGTGTATGATTTCCTACATGCAAGTCACATTCTTTGTTGTTTAACTTCAAGTATTACTCATGTGTAAATCCATGTTAAGTTGATATTCTTCAAATGCTCACATACTACATGATTTGAATTGTTGTTCCAGTACTGTTCTAAATTGTATATGCATATCTGTTAAAATGGAATGTGTTTGGGACTATGAAATAGTCCAAAAAATCGGTAATCGGCCTTGAGTTCGTGGCTGAGGTTGCTTTCGCCATGAAGGACGTGATTTGACGAACCCGGGTCGTATTAGAGTTGTCGGCAGTGGTTTGGCCACACGGAGTGTTTGCGCACTCTATGTCATTCTACCCAACGTGCGCTCTTGCTAGTCGAGTTCGTCAAGTAACCCGATTGTCCGATGTATGTTCACCATGTATGGACGCTATTGTTTGAATCTAGGGTACCAAACTTACCGATGAAATCCCGTAAACCGTTATACCTTGATCCGCTAAGACTCATGAGCTGGACATGGTGGTATGGGACACCGTGGTCGAGCTGTCGGCCTACACTGGGGTGACGAGCCTCCCCGTAGTGACTAATGAGTACACCAGACTCGTGAGCCGATTATGGTGGTATGGGACACTATATTCATGTTGTCGGCCTACATTTATTGGTGACGAGCCCTTTGTAGTGACCTCGAGCATACCTTGATACTGCATTAAGGCGACGAGCCTTAGAGTAGTAACGAAGGTATGATAGGCGTGCATTGATTGGTGACGAGCCCTTTGCAGCGACCTAGAACCATATGATCGTATGAGATGGCCTAGGACTGACGACCCTAGAATGGATCACTGTGTGAAAATTGATATGAGGAAGGTAACTTAGCTTCCTAATCCTGCTGTATGAAAAGGACTAATAACAACTTGGTAATCATGTTCATGCACCGCATTGCATGTGCGTAGAAGTCGTTGGCACTGCGTGAGGATGTCATGCGTAACGTAAGATGAAGACGCTGAGGGAGTGCAGGCGAGGGCATGCATTATTTACACATACATCCTTGCATTAACAAGAGAACTTTAGACTTGTTTAACTGTATTGCCTTATCATTACTACTTGATTGATTTGATATCATGTTAACTTTTACGGTATTGTTCCACTGAGTTGATCACTCACTCCCACGTTCTGAGATGGTGTTTAAACACCAACTAGACTCTGTCTTAGATGCAGATGTTGACGCGACCCCTGAAGCAGAGCAGGAGTTCAAGGATGATGAGGCCGCATTTTCTTTTATGCAGTTTTCAGGCAGGTTCTTGTGAGTCATGTCCTGATATGCGGGGATTCTAGGTTTTCTTTTGGAATAGATAATTTCATTTTGATTCTGGTATTTTTTGAGAGCAACACTTGTAAGTATGACCTGGTATGTATATGTATTTCAGAGACTTACACATGTACACATATATTTCTTTAAGTCTTCCGCTTGCGTCCTTCACTTATCCCTGAATTATGTTTGCAATTTGGCTTAATCTATTCCATGTTTTATGTACTCTTACAGACAGCATACATCCATCATTAAATATGTTGCATAAGTGATGTTTTGAAACTCGGGAGCTAAGTTATGCTCGACCCCCTAATTTCAGGGCGTTACAGGTATAATGTAGTCTAAGTGTTTGATGAATTGTCTAAATGAGAAATTGTTGATGATTTGTACTTATTACGAGTATTAAGATATGATTTTGTATTACCTTGTACATATGTATAATTTCTTTCATGCAATCTTATTTGCCTCTATGTAATTTAGGGATAAAATGCAAGTGTTTGGTAACATGATCAAGGTGTTTGGTAAAATGCTCAAATGATGTATTTAGTTGGATTGTTTGTCAAATGCTGAAATGATTATCACATGTATTTTTCTACTTCATTTGAGTAAGATTGGGGCTACAACGTAGCCCAGGCAATTGGTAACAGTCCCTGTCCGGGTAGCTGAATTAGTCGCGCCACATTTGGAAAGTTCGACGAATTCGAGTCACACTAAGATTGTCGGCAGTGGTTAGGCCATACGCGGTGCTTATGCACTCCATGTTGATTTAATCAGCATATGCCCAAACCAATCGAACTTCCCTAACAAACCGATTGGCCTACTGGATGTTCACCATGTATGGATGCCACTGCTTGAATCTAAGATACCCCCACCAGTGTAAAAGCTAATTTTAACCATGGTACCACGTTCTGCTAAGACTCATGAGCCGGGCATGGTGGTATGGGACACCTTAGTTGAGCTATCGGCATACGCTGGGGTGATGAGCCTCCTTGTAGTGACCAGTGAGTAACCCAAACTCGTGAGCTGGGCATGGTGGTATGAGACACTGTGTTCGAGCTGTCGGCCTATGCTGAGCTGACGAGCCTCCCCGTAGTGACCTCGTGTAAGACCCGTATCCTAGTCCGTACTATTCCATCGAGTCCCGCGATCCTTCCTGTCGAATTTCGACATCCCGTGACGTATAATTGACGTTGCGATCGACCCTAAGTCGTATGTTGTAGATTTGGGTCGGCTTAAATCAAGACTTGTACCATTGCGACCGCACCGTCGTCGCGGTTCTAACGCCGCGTCTCTTGTACCGATCCGATACCCTGGCAGGAAGATGTGAGCCGGCGTTTATTTCGAAGAAAACGCCGCGCGTTTGCAATCCCAAGAGAATCTCTACAATGTGTCAAATCAATCCCATCCATCACCTCATGTCAAGTACACATCACCTTTCTCCACAAGTAAAGCAACCCATGCTTTTTCTCACCAAAGTCAAACTACCTCTCACTTCACCCATCCCTCACCTCACATCACTCACCCATCACACCCATCACCTCTCCTTATCTCTCTCTCTCTCTCTTTCTCTTTTCTCACACCATTACAAGCAACCCATAAGCCTCACACGTCCACATTTTTCCAAGGAGAGAAAAAGAGAAGTGAGTAGTGTGGCCCACTTTCCATCCCTAAATCTTCCATCTTAGCCCTTGAATCTTCATCTCCCACCATCAAAGTGAAGCACAAGGAGGTCGGCTTTCCATCGGATCAAGAAGATCGGACGGTGGGTGCCTTATAGGATAGTTTTTTTCATGTTTTGATGATGGACCAAGTGAGGCCTACCGATCAATGGTATGGATCTCACTTGGGACCTTAAGATGTGGCCGATGGCCCATCTTGATCTTCATGATCATTCCATGATGGGGCCATTCTCCATGGACCCCATCATGATGTTTATTTTCTAACTTGGAAAGAGGTCATCTGGACCGTCCATTTGAGTGGAGAAGGGATCCCCACCGTTGATCCTTGATTTGGTGGGCCCACATGCAATGGGACCCACTCGATGTATGATTGCTTGTAAGGGAGGGCTCATAGTGGCGGAGCCCTCCATCATGCGTGTCCCATTTCTCTCTCTATCTCTCTCTCCTTCTCTTTTATTTATTTCTTTATTTATCTTTGTGTGTGATGGGGTGGCCATGTGACCCACTTGGATGGGCCCCACCTTAAGGTATGTTTTATCCTTACCGTTCATCCATTTGGTGGCCCACAGGAGCAAGGCCCACCTTGTGCATGCAATATGCATAGGCCGTCCCTGTCCAGGGACGTCCCTGGACTGAAATGAAAGCACAAATATCAGCTTGGTTCACACCCCATTGAGGTGGTCCACTTGTGTGGACCCCACATTGATGTATGAGAACAATCCATGCCGTCCATTCCATTCTTGAGTTCATTTTAGGCGTTGAGCCGAAAAATGAAGCAGATCCGAGTAACTGGTGGGCCATAGCATGAGAAACAGTGGTGGTTACCGTTAAAAATCCAACTGCTATTTTTATTCACCAAAATATATTGAATATTGGGCTCATCCTTCTTGTCTTGAGCCATGGGGATCGATGGCGAGCTCGGATCTCCCTGATGCGGGCCCCACGTATGCAAAACCTTGAGAACAGAGGTTTTTTTTCAAAATAAAAAATAAAAAAAAATATATGGGCAGCAGCTTTCGCTGCTGCCGCTGACAGCGCCAGAGACGCAGGCGCTGCGTGTAGCGGGCGTCCGTGCAGGGACCCACGGCCCCTCATGTGGGCCCCACCATGATGTATATTTTGTATCCACGCCGTCCATGAGGTGGACCACCCCTTGAGGTGGGTCCCCTCCAAAAATCAGTCAGATCCAGACCTCAGGCAGCCCACACCACAAGAAAACAGCGGTGATTGAACTCTACCATTGAAACCCTTTTATGGGCCATAGAAGTTTCGGATCAAGTTGAAATTCTTTTTTCCTCTTCTTCCTGGCCCGTGCGACCTTGTGAACGGGTTGGATGGGAGATAAACGTTATGGTGGCCCCCACATGGGACCCACAGAGATGTATGTGTTGTACCCACCGTCCAGACAGACGGTGGGGCCTACCTTGCTGTATGTGTTCGTCCGCACCGTCCTCCCTGGACGGTGGGACCCCCCCTGTGTGCGTGCGTGCTGTGTGCGTGCGTGCGTGTGGTGTGTGTATATAAATATATATATATTATTATCTATATATATATATATCATAATATGTATATGTATATATATATATATATATATATTTATATATATATATATATGTTATATTGTATATATTATATATTATATTATATAATATATATTTGTTGGTGGGCCTTAGGGATTTTAATGGTGGAAATCATCATCACCACTTGTGTTTTGGTATGGCCCACCTTGGTATACATGTAAGGCCCATGTGATGGGGCCCATTCAATGTATTTGAGGCCCATGTTACAAGGCCCATTGTGATACATTCAAAGGCCCGTGGGATATGGCCCATTGCAATGTACATAAGGCCCCTTCGATGTGGCCCACTTGATTTATAAAAGGCCCATATGATGCGGCCCATTTGATGAATATAAGGCCCATGGGTCGGGGCCCAACAGGATGTCCTTAGGGTCCATTGCAATGAGGGATTCCCCCATAGTGTGTGTAATGACAGGTTATGCCTTGGGAGAAATGTTGGTTTGACGTCCACGTTGTAAGAATAATGTTGGTTAAATGTCCGCATTATAACTCTCCCTAGGGCCCATTAGTAGGCCCACATTTGTTGATAGTTCACCACTTTATAACATGCTTAGTATAGCCCCATGATTCATACCCATACGCATCATTTGTATGCTTGATATGAGGAATGTTTGATCATAGCATAAGCCGTTGGGCTGAGACATTTACGGGACTCCTTATGAGACGGAGTGCCCCATATGATCGCGTAGTACGCGTAGGATTACTGCATGATTGTACGGTATGACTCATGCATCTTGCATATGTGTGACTTGATCACTGCACGCCCTAGCGACATCAGGGCCGTGGCTCCACAGACACATCGTGGATGGCCGTATCGGATACCGGAAATGCTTGGTTCTAGCACTGTGGGCACTTAGGATGTCCTTGGGTGAAAGTCCCAGAACCTTTTTGGTACCAGGAGATGCTCCAACGTCTAGACCGAGTGGATACACGAGCGCCCGAGTGCCGAATACCAGTAGGCCGCGTCTCCCATTGTTTCGTGGTCAGTTGGAAGGGGGTGTTGCCTTATCCGCCCGAGTGAGGGGGCTATAAACTAGGCTGAGTTTGACCAGCTCGCAAATGAGTCCGCTATCGACGAGCCGGGTAGGTATTGGCAGACTACTGGTCAGGCGGATAGTGTGGTCTCTTCCACTTGCTTGACTGTGCAGCTAGGGAGGAGGTAGTCAGTGTGAGGTGTATTAGACCCCGGTGATATCCAGAGAGGAACTGTACTGATATGTGTACTTGATGAGGACTGACATGCTTGCTTTGCATCTCGCATATGACATTTGGCTGCATAGGCCTCGCATCGCATGGCCTTGGTATGGCCGATAGCATTCATGTCTTGCATCATATAGCGTTGGTACAGCTGATAGCATTCATGGACTTATCGCATATTTCCGCATTACTCTGATATTGTACACTTGGCGTTGGCCTTGCACACACACTTACAGTACCCTCTAAGCTTTTGTAAGCTTATGCACGACCGTTGCGTGCAGGTAGTGTTGGACAGCAGAAGCGCTGAGGCAGGAGTGCACATCAGTTTATTTTGAAGCTTTTGATCACCTTGTATTTCCCTTTCATACGCATTGTACTTAAAAGTTTTCGATATAGTGGATATGTGGTGATGTTGTTTTGTGACTTGGTTATGCTTATGGTTATGCTCTATTACAAATTTTTTTTTTTACTGAAAATCCTCCTTGTAGGATCCCAGGATCAGAATCTGGCATGAGAGTGCCGGAATCCGAGAATGGGACACTACGGAGGCTGTCGGCACTAGATTCGGCGATCGGGAATTTTGTGAGCCCGTTTTCCGAGTTTGGGACGTGACACCTCGAGTATAAACTTTTCAATTTGCCTATCGACTACTTTTTCATTAGGGGTAATGCCCTACAACTTACCTATCATATGTGCTTAATTAGGATTGACGACCCTAGATGGATCCTTCAGTTCAGGTAAATGATATAATGGGAGGTACCCTAGCTTCTTGAACCTGCTGTATGAATAAGGTTAACTAAGTACTCAGCTAACACGACCATACATCGCATTGCATTAGTTAGGAGGTATGTCTAGTGAGGAAAGGCACTTGAGGGAGGTTGTCATGTGCGAAATAAGTTGACGAAGTCGCTTATGAGGGAGCTTTGTGCAAGGGCATACATCATTACTTGCACACCATTCCTGCATTAACAAGAGTAGTTAGGAAGTTATTGTTGTATTACTTTATCATTACTACTTGATTGTCTTAATAACATGTTAACCTTTGCCTTATAGTACCATTGAGTTGATCACTCACTCCCACCCTAGGACGGTGTTTTAAAACACCAATCCGACTATGGTTCAGATGCAGGTGTGGATGATGTTTGTGCTATGGAGCAGGATTACATGGATGAGGAGGAGGAATTCTCCTATTTTCAATTATCAGGCGGGTCAATGTAGACTTCGTGCTGATACACAGGGATACTGTGATTTTTAGCTTAGTTAAACACTTTACATTTCCCCATTTTGTATATTTTTAAACAATACTTGGATATGTTTAGCCTAGTGACATACTCATACTCTAAAGTTGATAAAGTACACACATATTTAAATATATATGTTTTTAATCTTCTACTTTCTTAACTTAAATATATCTAGAGTATGATATGTTGTTTTAGTATAATCTCACTCATGTTTGACTCATTAATATGGACGAAATCTGAACATCATCATCCATATTGCATAAGTGATGTACCGGATCTCAGGAGTAGAGCATTGCTCGACCCTCGAAATTCAGGGCATTACAAGTTAGTATCAGAGCATGATTTGGATTAAACTGGACCTGAGTTATATGTAACACGACACACTCTGATGCACTCTAACCTAGGAGGGGAGCAATGAAATTTAGAAACCGCAATTAAGATCCTAAGGTTTCACCGACAGGCAGGACTAGACACTATAGTTCAGGCTACAACTATCTTAGACCTCGTGGATTGACGTAAGTCATATCTAGGCCGTCAATCGACGCATTTGAATAGTTAAATGATAAATTCAAACCCGAAACAAATTCAAACAGCGTGAATACGCATTCGTTGAATCACGAAAACGGGACCTATAGGCCTAGGGACCCAAATCACCAAATACGATGGGACCCAGGGGGTCTCGCACATGAAACACGACCCCCGGGGGGTGGCCACTGCCCCAAGCTAGCACCACCGCCAGACACCCTAGAGGGGGGCGGCGACACCACCAGATTGGTGGCGCACCGCCGCCCAGTCTAGCAGGGCGCGGCGGCACCACTGGCCGGATGAGGTCGATCCCTCCCACATGTGGGGACCCCCTTAAGACCCTCTTAGCCCTATCCCAATTCATTTTCACCTATTCCCTACCCCACAAACACCCCCAAACCTTCCAAACACCCTCTTCCTCTCTCAAATCCTCTTTTCCTTACATCAAATCCTCCATTTCTCCTATTTTCCACACCCCTCCACCACTATTTCTCAAAACTTATGCATTACACCTTTTCATTTCTTAGCATTTCTACTCTCTTGAGCACAAAAACCCTGTTTTGTGTCTCATAACCTTCATCTCTTCAAATCCACTTCAACTCTCCAAGTTTTCCATCTCAATGGCTTTCTTTGAGATTACCATTGCCGTCTTTTCCATCTCAACGCTTCTTTCTGTAACACCCCGAAAATCGGGGGTCGAGCAAAGCTCAACTCCCGAGTTCCAATGCATCACTTATGCAACATATATAATGATGTTTGAATGTTGACCATATTAGTGCCTTAAACATGAGTGGGATTACACTAAAATAACATATCATACTCCAGAATTAAGATAATTAAGCAAGCGGAAGACTGGGATAGATATATAAAATATATAAGTGGTTCACAACCTGAATATATATATGTATGGTTTTAAAATTTACAAAATATCAAAGTGTAAATGTCCAACTAATCCATAAGTCCCTGTAATCCCGACGAATTAGCACGGGGTCTACATAGACCCGTCTGAGAGCTGAACATAGGAGAATCCTTCCTCCTCACCTACGAAGTCCAATTCCGCTATATAGATTTCACCATCACCTGCATCTAAACCAGAGTATGGGTGGTGTTTTAAAACACCGTCCTAGGGTGGGAATTAGTGGCCAACTCAATGGTACTATAAGGCAAAGGTTAACATGTTATCAATCCAATCAAACAGTAATGATAAAACAATACAACAAATATCTCTAACTACTCTTGTTAATGTAGGGATGATATGCGGTAATGATGCATGCCCTCGCTGCACTCCCTCAGCGGCTTCATCTCATGATCAAGCATGGCAAACTCCCTAAATGTGCGCTTCCTCATAAAAACACATGAAATGCGGTGCATGGTCGTGTTAACCAAGTAATTGATTAGGCTTATTCATACAACATATTCAGGAAGCTAAGGTACCTCCCTTTATATCATTAACCCAAGCGAATGATCCATCTAGGGTCGTCAATCCTAGTCAATCACATATGATAGGCAAGTTATAGGGCAACATCACCCCTAATGAAAAGCAGTGGATAGGCAAGTTCAAAAGTTTATACTCGAGGTTACTCCACCAATGCCCTACCAACTGGAGCACTATTTTCGAAGGGGGTTCAGATTAGACGGTTCACCCCAACTCACGTTGGGACTGCAGCCAGGCTACGCTGGTGTAGGCCGACAGGTCGAATACAGTGTCCCATACCAACATATTTAGCTCACGAGTTTGGGTTGCTTACTGGTCACTACAGGGAGTCTCGTCACCCCAGCGTAGGCAGACAGCTCGACCACGGTGTCCCATACCACCATGCCTGGCTCGTGAGTCTTAGCTGATCTTGGTACCATGGTTGAAACAGGTTTTACATTGGTAAGTGGTACCTTAGATTCAAGCAGTAGCGTCCATACATGGTAAACACACAATAGGCCAATCGGTTTATTAGACAAGTTCGACTGGTATGAGCGTACGCTGAATTAATCGACACGGAGTGCATGAGCACTCCACGTGGCCTAACCACTGTCGACAATCATTGTACGACTCGGATTCACCGAACGCATGAAATGCGGCGAGACTAATTTAGCCACTCAAACAAGAACCGTTACCGATTCCTGGACTACGTAACAGTCCCCATCATACTTAAATGCAGCATGTGGATACATGTGATAATCATATAGGCATTTAACAAACAATCCAAGTACAACACTCATTTGACCATTTTATCAACATATTAAACATGCTACCGAACATTTCAATTCATCCATAAATTGCATAGGTGAAATTAAGATTACATGAAGAAAATTATATATATAGATAAGGTAATTGAGAATTCTATCTCAACACCCTTATTAAATATAATTCATCAAATAATATCTCATTTAGACATTTTATCAAACACATAGAACATGTTATTATACATATGCATTTTATACATAAATCATGTAGTTGAAATTAAGACTCCATGAAGGAAATTATACATCTAGATAAGGTAGTTGAGCATCCTATCTCAACGCCCTTAATAAATACAATTCATCTGACAATTTCTCATTCAGACATTTTAAAAAACACTTAGATTACACATTACCCCATATATGAACTAAATTAGTTATAGCATATATTATGGCAAATCCTTTCACAAAGGAGTTGTCATACATACAACAATCATGTATTCTAGGTTAATAGTCATAGTAAGCACAAATCATGATTTCATATTCATTCGACTATTTCAACAAACACATGGAATGCATCATATATTCACATAGTTCACACACATGTATAAATTATCGAATACATCGTAACTAAGATTATATGGCAGCAATCAAGTCAGACATAAATCATTAGTTAACACTGAAAGCCATGAAAACCATAACCTAAACGTTTATAGTCTGCACCTTTCGTCGGAATACCCTATTTGAACTCGGTTTCAACGCAACGTTCCCAAAAACAGAACGATGGTACCTATACGATGAAATAGGTTAGCTATTTCATCGTTTATTCTATTTAGATTTCTAAACCAAGATTAGGGTTAGGATTTCTTACCCAAATCGTAACCAAAGACAATCGTGTAGCGAAGTGGGGAGGTGAATCGAGGCGTGGAGTTGTGGGAGAGAATCCCAGCAAAAGATTTCCCAGAAATCCTTCTTCCTTCCTTCCTCTTCTCCCCCCCCCCCCCCCTCTCTCTCTCTCTCTCAAGGTTTGTAGGAAATTCGTATGGAATGAGAATGGGGTGGGTTAAGGGCATTAGATAAGCCCAGAACTGATGTCAATGGCCCCAGGGCCATGGTATACCTAGTTTGTATCCAAAGGGCGCCTGTTTTAAGCAAACAGGGCTCATCTGGTGGTCTATTACTCATTTGTGGTGTAGGGTAAGTTCCCTGACCATGGATCTAGGCCAAGTTATGATTTCAGTGCGATCAGGTTAGCAGATTGACTGTGGAGGACCTGTATCAGATTAACGGTCGTCGTGACTCGATCAGGGCCACAAGTATACCGACATGTGTAGAAAAGTTTCCCTGATCCATGGGTAAAGTTTGGTTAAAAACTGACAGTTTGAAACCTTCACTTTCGCCCACAAGCGAATGATCCAATTCACGTAAGTTCTGGTTCACATTCTAAAGATATTCATGTTTCTTACACACTTTGCTCAAGGCTCAAGTTGTACATTTTTGGATACTATTTGGGCTTGATTCCCGTGATGGTTGTCAAGCCCAATAAGATAGTCATAACCTTATAGTTTCATGGTAATCGGACTTTCAACGCACGGTTCAGGCCCGATACGGAGTTTCAATGTGCTCCCGAGAGCAACTGGATTTTGACATTGCTCTTAGGTTTTTAAGTAATATTGAGTTAGTGATTTTTAGGACTTGTAATTTGTATAGAAAGTGGTTTAAGCTAAATCCATCGATTGTTTAGTTTAGTACTTAACTACATTCCGCCTTAATTACGATAGAATAATGTCCTAGGGTAGTTCTATGCCCCTTTTTAGCACTTTTAGTTAGTATATTATTTTAATTATTTTTTTAATAGTACATCATCAAGTCTACTTTATCTCTATCAAATTTCACTAGAATTTATGTTGTAGAAAAATTCTAAAAATTTTGGAAGTAGTAGTTGTCTGAACTAATAACTTTTGGATAGTTTCCACACCAACCTAGATTTAACTATATAAAATTTTTTATTATATTTTAACTTATTTTTATATAAAACTATACTTATCAATCTTCAATCAAGTTTTTGAATCACCTAAATCAGAGTTATAACGAGGGAGATGTGACTTTTTGAAGTCAGTCGAAAACTGCTGAAAACCGCAGCGAGGGTCCACCGAATTTTTGGTGCACTGGTGATGCCTCGTGGTTGGTGCGATGGCATCGCGGTTGGCTAGACCTGACCATGATGCATCGAGGTTGGCGCGATGGCGCCACGGTCCACTGGTGGTGGTTTTGCCACGTGGATTTTGAAATGGGCATATCTTTCAATCCGGAATTAGTTACTTGATGTGCAATATATGATTTTGGGGTAGGAGAAGATGCTCTATCTGAATAAACTATTTATTTCATGATATTCTAAAATTTTAATGGTAAAAATCCTATTTTATTTATGTATTCACTATTTATAGTAAATTTTAGTTTAAGTATTGTTCTTCATCATTTAAACTTTAAGATTTGCATCTAATATGAAAGTACTTAGAAAATTTTAAAGAATAAGGTGGTTGAAGGTGAGATTTTGAAGGAAATGGGTTAAAAGGTGATTTGAGACTTTAGGATTGAGTTCTGAGAAGTCAATAAGGTGTTATGATCGACCCATTGCCTAAGGACGTCTAACTCCAGGTTAGCAAAAATACGGGACGTTACAATCTGCCCCCCTTAAAAATAATTTCATCTACAAAATTGGCTAAGGGTAATAAGTAAAGATTTTATTATTCCTTTTGCCTAAGTTTTATTGATTTCAAGTTTATATGCATGGTAGGGTGTCTACTATCTATGCTAGTCTGACTCACGTTAGTCTACCCTCCTTAAAACTTTTTTGCCCTGAAATTGGCTAAGGCTCTTATTAGGTCCGTATTCAACGCGCACATTGTAGATATACTGACCTCGGTTATTGTAATTTAGCTCATACCCATTGTTAGGCCTATTCTTTAATATAAATTGGTTTAATACTTGAACCCTATTTGTTTTCCTTCAATGACTTCATTATTGACATTCTAATGAAGATTCAGATCCTATTTAGTGACCTATCCTTACATATAGCCTGGATCAATTCCCTTCGATCCTGGGCCAGTGGGGTAGGGACCCACCACGCTTCTGCTGTGCCACTTTGATTAAATGAAAGCATTAGCCGACCTAACTAGATTGGGCTCATAATGTTCTACCCCCCTGAAAAATTATTTCTACTCTCAAGGCTCAAGAATCTATCTCCTGATCCGTATGTCGGAACAAGGTATAATTTAGGACCTATCCTTGGCATGAAATGGAAAACGATCTCTCAATACGTTGGTCTTCCTTTCATCAATGATGTGTATTATGGCATTGGTACCTATGGTTATAGAAATGAGTTAAAAATGATGCGTGTTGCGGTTAATTTCAGGTACGGGTGTGAGTGTGTGACAAGATGCCTAATCTACCAAAGAAGGACTTTTGCCAAGGTCCTGACTTACCTTCTTTAATCATGTCCAGTTTAATACTGTAAGATGATCTATACATTATTAGTCCAGAAGGAATTTGGATAAAATAGGTTAATGGGTAGACTATCTTTTTAAGTTCATATGCACAATATGTATGCCAGAATGGTCTGTGATTCGGGAGCTAATTCCTAACTATCTGTTGGCCATTTGAGAAATTTCTTAGGCCTATAGAAAAAAATATCCCTATTGGCTATATGTTCTTAACACTTCTCAAAGGTGAAGTAATAAAATTTTGGTTGTAAGTGGTCGGGCCAACACGGAAGGAGGGTTGTGTAGTGGGTCTGAGTCGAATACATAGACCTTTTGCCTAGCTATGACAGAAAATTTGTCATATCAGTTCTTAATCTAGTTGATCCCGATCTTTTGCTTGATCAGAGTATTAAGTTCATTGGTAACTACCAGGATTGAAAATTCGATTCAAACCGCGGATACTTTGCTTATATATAGTTTATTTACTCCGTGTTCCCGATTGTAATTAGTCCTTGGGAAGTTAATTCTAAGGGGCGTATTGATTTGACCTAATGTTAAATCCAAGGGATATATAAGTTTTCTCTAAGCGTTAATAGTTTCCAAGTTAAAACAATTTTTCTAAGAGTTATTAAAGAAGCCTATAAGTATTAGGGGGATTCAACGAAGGAATAAGGCCTCACTCCAACCTAATCAAGCCAACTAACTAAGTCTATCTTTCAATTAGCGTTAATCCAATAGTTGTAATCCAAAGTCTACACTCATACGCTATGTAACGACCTTGAAATTTTTGTGCTTATCTTTCCTTAAGTAGTTGTTTTGGGGTAATTAGCGCTTTACTCGATTGCTTGTGAATTTCGCATCAATCACTTTAAATTGTATCTGCATGGCTCTAATCGTGTAGATTAGTGAGCGCTACGTTACTCTAAAATTTGGGATCCATCGCTAAATCCAGTTGTTCTGGGGAATTTTTGGAAGATCTGGATCGGACCTGGACCGCGCGTCGAAAGTCCGATAGCGATGATCTTAGGCTGTTGCGGTCACCGAGTTGGGCTTGATCTTCACCTCAAAAATCAAGTCGATCTGATGTTCTGGGTCGATTTGATTGAGCTCGGAGTGAAGAGTGTGAGAACGGTTGGAATTTATTAAGCTTTATTGAAATCTGAGTCGTGTCGCTTGTGCGACGATTTTAAGCTATCTGACCGTTGGATTCTGACCCAATTTCACCCTCTGATCAGGATAGTTGGCCCAGGCATATCCTAGTGCTTGTGGACCTGATCGAGTTTCCGTGACCGTTGATTTGAGTGTGGTCCACCACGTCTGATCTGAAGAGCCGGTCGGTACGAAAACTCAGCCTGACTTAGATCCATGGTCAATGAGCTTAAGTCCGACCTTTCGTGGTTATAGGCCCACCAGAAGTGCTTCGTTGGATCGAGAAAGGCGTGCTTTGGTTATAACCTAAGTATACCTTGACCCTGGGGTTATTTCCATCATTTTAAGGCCTATATATAGTCCTTTAACCCTAGCTCTCATTTCCATACGAATTTTCTCTAACCCTAGCTTGGAAAGAGAGTGGAAAAGAGAGAGTTAGTGAGAGAGATTGGTTGGTGATTCATCTTGATTCTTCCTTGTTCTTCTTCGCCTTTGAACCTTCACTTTGAATCGTTCTTCTGACGATTCTGAGTTCCTTTGGGGTAAGTTAACCTAACCCTAACCTGTGTTAGATCTTAGACTAGACTTGGTGTTGTTGTATCTCATTTCTATCCTTATTTTAGGGTATTCTAGCGCCGTTGACGAAGACAACTCGTCTAAATCAGCCCGGCGGTTATTTCTTCGCTTAAGGTGTGGACTTTAAGTGTATAGGTTATGGTTTTCAAGGCTTTCAATCCCAGTTAGTGATTTATTCTTGTTATGGATGAGATTTCACATGTTAAATGTTATGTTTACATTGCTTTCCTGATATGCATGTGCTATATTGAGGTTTGTGTATTCTAAGTGTATTTATAAAGTACCGTATACGTATAAAATACGCACTTGTGTTTGCCATGATTATTTGTCATGTATGTATGCTAGATGCATGTATGACAACTCCTTGGTAAAAGGAATTGTCTAAGTGCATGTATTCCAACATACGTTATGTATGTTGTTCCTTGTATGCTAAGTGTTTGTAGAAATGCATGAATGATCTAAGTGTAACTTATTACACTTATTGCGAGCGTTGAGAAGTGATTCTCAATACTCCTATGGATGCGCATGTTTTCCTTTATGCAGTTATCTTTCAAGTTCTTTAAATTCAAGCATCTCCTATGCTTACATTTATGTTAAGTTGATATTCTTCAGATGAGTATGTACCATGATTTGAGTGGTTGTTCCATTACTGTTTTACATTCCATATGAATATCTGTAGTAGTGTAGGATGTTTGGGACTATGCCTTAGTCTAGGAGATCGGTAATTGACCATATATTCGTGGTTGAGATTGCTTTCGCCACGTAGGACGTATTAGACGAACCCGAGTCGTATTAGAGTTATCGGCAGTGGTCTGGTCACGCGGAGTGTTTGCGCACTCTATGTCGTTCAACTCAACGTGCGCTCGTGCTAGTCGAGTTCGTCAAATAACCTGATTGTCCGATGTATGTTAACCATGTATGGACGCTACTGCTTGAATCTAGGGTACCGAACTTACCAGTGAAATCCTAATAACCATGGTACCTGATCCGCTAAGACTCATGAGCCGGACATGGTGGTATGGGACACCGTGGTCGAGCTGTCGGCCTACGCTGGGGTGACGAGCCTCCCCGTAGTGACCAATGCGCAACTAAACTAGTGAGCCGATTATGGTGGTATGGGATACTATATTCGTGCTGTCGGCCTACAATGATTGGTGACGAGCCCTTTGTAGTGACCTCGAGCATACCTGGATACCGCAAGGAGGTGACGAGCCGATCTGTGGTAGTAAGGGAATGAAAGGCGTGCATTGATTGGTGACGAGCCCTTTGCTACGACCTCAACTATATGATCGTATGAGATGTCTAGGATTGACGACCCTAGTATGGATCATTGTTTGGATAGTGACATGAGGAAGGTATCTTAGCTTCCCAATCCTGTTGTGTGAAATGGATTAATAACAACTTGGTAATCATATCCATGCACCGCATTTGCATGTGCTTTGTAGATGTGGCACACTTTAAGGCGATGTCATGCGTAACGTAAGATGAAGACGCTGAGGGTGTATGCGTGAGGGCACGCATCATATTGCATTCATACTTGCATTAACAAGAGTACTTAGGATTTAATTACTTATCCTGCTTTATCATTACTGTTTGATTGAACTAATAACATGTTAACCAGTGTCTTATTGTTCCACTGAGTTGATCACTCACTCCCACGTTTCTGGGGCGATGTTACACACCCACCAGACTCTGTCTTAGGCCCTGATGTTGCAAATGTGGATGCGACGTCTGAGGCAGAGCGGGAGCTGGATGACGACGAGGCTGCCTTCTCCTATATGCAGTTTTCAGACGGGTTCTAGCGAGCCTCGGTCTGATTTTCGTGTTTTCTGGTATTATTTTTGTGAAATGAAATGATGTAATTTGATACTTATAATTTTGTTAAATAACACTTTTACACGATCTGGTTGTATATGTAATTCAGGGATTTACACTTGTACACATTTTACTATAACTCTTCCGCTTGCTTTATTCACTTGTCCCTGAAGCATATCTGTGTTTTGGCTTAATCTATTCCATGTTTTATGCACTAATACAGTCAACATACATTCATCATTAAATATGTTGCATAAGTAATGTTTTGGAACTCGGGAGCTGAGTTATGCTCGACCCCCGAATTTCAGGGCGTTACAAGTTGGTATCAGAGCATGATCTGGATTAAACCGGGCCTGGGTTATGGTCACACACTGGACGTTGTCGCCACTATAGTGTATTTGGGTGCGGGTCTCTCATCGCTTTGTGTTTGTGCTCCGTAGTTTCTATCAGCGAAAGTTTCTTGAAAACCTTTGTCGAGATCGAGTCTGTACTCGTACCTGATCACACAGCGACCCGAAACCTTTCCTAGACCCTCTATTAATGAGTGTAGACGGTCAATCTTCCCTTTTTCCATCTTAAACCTTCCAGAAATCGCTGTTTGAATCAGATTTCTGTCAGAATGACCCGATAGGCCTCAAACTATGCAAGGGGCCATTTGGGGCATTTCCAGTGGGGCCCAGGGGGGGAACCACATGTTTTGGACCAAGGGGGACCAGGAGGGCCTTGCCAAATCGGCGAGGCATCGCCGATATGTCCAGAGACCGGCGATGCCATCACCGGTCGCCGGGCCAGGCGGGCCGGGCCGACGCGGGCCGATCGTCCCTAGGCTTAATGTGGCCCACTCCTCCACGGTTTTCATTTTAAAACCCTTCCTTTCATCTATTTCCTTCACAAAACCCACCCCCAAGCTTTCCTTTTCTTCCAAAACCTCTCCAAACTCCTTCAAATCTCTCCCAAATCTTCATCTTCCTTCCATTTTCGTGCAAACCCATCACCCCATTCTCAAATCTTCCATTCCATTGCTGATTTCTTCTTTTTCCCTTCTCATTTGAGCTCTTTCATTCCCTATTTGGCTAATAGTTGTGTGGAAGCTTCACCATCTTCCTATTTCTCTCTTTCTCTCATTTCTCATGGCCCTCTTTGAGATTGTGACGGCCATCTTTTCCATTTCTTCCCTTCTTTCCTTGATGGGGAAGAAGAGAGCGCCCGTGGATGAAGCCGGGCCGAGCCGCCCAACCCATGCACGGAGGCCGAGAGGTGCCGCCGCTAGCACATCCGCCACGCGCGAGTTGCAGATGAAGCGGGACCTCGATCCTCGAGCTCCTGTCAGTAGGACCTTGTTTGCGGAATTGTCGCATGGAGTCTATGAGGGGCGTAGAGTCCTTTTTGAGGCTCATGTTGATCCGCGGCTCTTTGGTGAGTTCTTCTTGTTGGAGCGCCTAGAAGGGGCTGGTTGGGGTCCCTTGTTCGAAGGCGAGTATCGCGCGAATGCTAGCACTGTTCGGGCCTTCTATGCCAACATTCTGGAGCCTTCGCTGGATCCTCTGCAGTTCAAGATTCCCTGTGGTAGCGGTCAAGTTGGAATTGTCAATGTTGCTTTGATATCCCGACTCTTGAAGGTGCCACTTGGGGAAGTGCATGCCAGCGAGAAGAATGTGGACAGTGTGCGCGAGAAGGATCGTCGCACCCGATTCTTGTGTGGTCATCTGGTTGAATGGTAGCCGAATAGGAGTCTTCTGGCTTCTTTCATGATGGACGACTTCCGTTTGCTTCACCACATCTTTACGTTCAATGTATATCCAAGGTGGAGCAACCGCAGCGAGTGTACGCGCCTGATGGTAGATTTTCTATATCAGGTGGGGCAGGATGCGAAGTTGTGTGTGCCGACGTACGTCCTGCGTCAGATTATTCTCATCGCTCGTTCGAGTAGACGGACCGAGTCTCTTCCCTTTGGCCGCCTTATTTGTAAGATCGCACATGAGTTCGGCTATAGGCTTGGAGCTGAGAAGCCGGTCCCTGTTCGCCATATCAACTTGAGGACCCTTAAGCTAATGGAGGTTGGTTCTGGTCGGCTTGCCTCAGAGGGTGAGGCCGGGTCTGAGAGTGGTGATGATGAGAGTTATGCTGAAGGCGGTGCGGAGTCTGGGGAAGAAGCAGAGCAAGACGAGGAAGAGATTGAGCACAGGATTCGAGTGATAGCTCTCCTCCTGTGGTGCTAGAGCAGGTTGCCAGGGGTGCCAGTGATGCCCGTCTTACATGTCTTGAAGATGGGCAAGCTGCTTTCGCCAGGAGATGGTTGATCTTCGAGGCTTTGTTAAGCATAAGTTTAAGAAGATGTCCAGGACTTTGAAGTTATTCTGTGTTGCTTGTAGGATAAGGGTGCTCCGCCTCCATCTCCCGATTCCGACGAGTAGCATCGTCGTGGCCGTCTTTGCTTTGTTGTGTTTTTCTTTACTGTGTGTAGCCGTTGTTGGCTTGTAGTTGGAGTTGTTGTAGTGTGGTAGTGTTGTTAGTGGTTGTAGTTGTTGTGGTTGTTTGAAGTGTTAGATGTTGTTGTTTTCATGCTTTCCTAGTCGTGATTCATGTATTGCCGCACTACTTGTATTGACGATTTTGGTTAATGGAATGCATGTTGTTTGTTTTTAGAGTTGTGTTGTGTTGTTGTTGTGTGGATGGATTATGTGACTTAGAATCGATAGGTTGCATCCTTTGATTTAATGTAGGGATGCCTCCTAAGGGTTCAAGACTTCGGCCCGTCTTTCTCTGATTGAGTCGCTTGTCGGGGTTCCTCCCTTGAGCGATAGCAAGACGGATCCACAGCGGGTCCATCTCGTGTTGGTGTTGGGTCGACACCTATGGCTCCTCCACTCACGCCTCGGTTCCTGAGCCGAGCCATACACCTTCTTCTGCTTCACCCGTTGATAGGTTTGAGCAGATGATGTTGTTGATGCAGAGCAGCAGATTCAGCAGCAGCAGCAGGAGTTCCTCTCCTCCATGGTTGGCATCTTTGCTCAGCAGTAGGGGAGACTCCAACTGTTTCACCTATGCCTCCATCTGGGAGTGCCGGTGCCAGTGTTAGTGGCGACACTTCTGAGCGATTCAGCGCTTGCGACCTCCTACTTTGCGGGTTCTCAGACCCGAGGAGGCCGAGTATTGGATTGACCGCATCTCTAAGATGCCGAGGCCGCTTCACTGCTCTGAGGTCGAGCAGTTGAGCTTGCCACCTTCATGTTTGAGAAGGAGGCCGGTTTGTGGTGGGACAGTGTGTTTCGCACTGTCGAGGAGGACTTCGTGTGGTCGTGGCGGGTGTTTGAGGCGCGCTTCCACGAGAAGTATTTCCCGGTGACGTACCGACACGAGAAGGAGAGTGAGTTCCTTCGCCTCCGCCAGGGAGGGTTGTCGGTTATGGAGTATGAGAACCGGTTTACTGAGTTGGGGCGGTATGTTCCTTTGATCCTGGGTGATCAGCCGATGAGGATGCGGCGTTTTTTTGAGGGGCTGCGACCTGAGATCCGATCGAAGATTTGTTGTGCCAGCATTTCTTCATATGCGGAGCTAGTGAGCATGTCCTTGCGAGCAGAGCAGGACGGAGATAGAGCGTCCCGCATGCGAGCACCGATGCCTCCTAGGCCGCGACCGGATTTCCAGGGTGCACCTTTCCTCGGCAAGAGGCCGCGTGTTGATTCTCCTCCGAGGCGTTCAGCGCCGCCCGCTCAGCAGATGAGAGCTGATCTGAGATGTTCTTATTGTGGGAAGGTGGGGCACTTGGACCGTTTCTGCTTTTCCCGTATGCGAGCAGGTGGTTTTACTCCACCGTAGAGGGTTAGCCGTCCGATGCCTCCGGTTATTTCTCCTCCTCCTCTTCGATCAGCGCCAGCTCATCCATCCTTCAGACCTGCAGTTCCTGGTTTCAGGCCACCTCAGCGGCCCATGGTTCCTCCGCCGAATCGTCAGCAGCAGGCTCGTGTTCATGCGCTTTCAGCTGAAGCGCCTATGTCTGACTTGGTGCCGAGGTCCTTTGAGGTGACAGCGCATATGGAAGGTATTCCCGTTTCTGTGCTAGTGGATACAGGGTCCACTACTTCTCTTATTTCTTATGCGGCAGTTAGGCGTTTGGGTTTGAGATCTGTTCCTATGCAAGGAGTGACGCTTACTACCGCTACGGGGATGTCCTCTGCCTTGGGCAAGCGTTGTATGGATTATTTGGTCGATTTGGGAAGTGGATCGATCCGTGTTGATTTGCTAGTCGCACCGCTTTATCACTACGATGTTATTATGGGTATGGATTGGCTCACGAGGATGCGAGCTGAGATTGATTGTGAAGCGAGATCAGTGACGATCCATGGACCTGAGGGCGAGATTGTTACTTTCCCAGTTCAGGTCAGTTACCCTATTCGTATTGATTTTTATTCTACTCTGTTGGAGAGTTCGGTCGAATCGGCGTTGGTTAGTACGCCGGTAGTTCAGGAGTTTGAAGATGTGTTTGAGTCGATTCCTGGATTACCTCCTCAGCATGAGATTGATTTTGCTATCGATCTTATGCCTGGTGCGGCGCCCATTTCTTTACCCACCTATCGGAAGCCTCCGAGTGAAATGGAGGAGTTGAGGAAGCAAATAGATGGTTTGCTAGAATTGGGTTTTATTCGGCCCAGTGTGTCTCCTTGGGGAGCACCTGTTCTGTTTGTGAAGAAGAAGGATGGTTCCTTGCGATTGTGTATTGATTATCGCAGTTGAACTTCTGGTAATCGTGAAGAATAAGTACCATTTGCCCAGTGATTGATGATCCGTTTGATCGGTTGAAGGGGGCATGGTACTTCTCGAAGGTTGATCTGCGATCGGGGTATCATCGATTCTTGCGTCAAGGATGGAGGCGTGCGTAAGACCGCTTTAGGACCAACTTCGGTCATTATGAGTTCCTTGTGATGTCGTTCGGTCGTACGGACGCACCGGCCGTGTTCATGGATCCGATGAACAGGGTGTTTCGGCTTTCCTGTTTCGATTCGTCATTGTCTTTATTGATGACATTTTGATTTATTCGGCGAGCGGGCGAGCACGAGGAGCACTTAAGAGCGGTTTTGGGTACTCTTAGGGAGCATCAGCTTTTCGCACAGTTAAGAAGTGTGATTTCCGGAAAGAGGAAGTCAAGTTCTGGGACATGTGGTGTCCAAAGAAGGATAGCCGTCGACCTTGCCAAGGTAGGTGCAGTGCAGGACGCCTGGTTCGGTTATTGAGGTGAGGAGTTTTCTTGGCCTTGCAGCTATTATCGACGCTTTATTCGGGACTTCTCGAAGATTGCCGACCGTTGTCGCGGTGACACGGAAGGATTTGAAGTTTGCTTGGAGTGAGCAGCGGAGTTAGCTTTTCAGAGTGAAGGACAAGTTGATGTCCGCCCTGTGCTAGTATTGCCGAGCAAGGGGTTAAGTATATTATATATACCGACGCCTCTCGAGTTGGTCTAGGTTGTGTCCTTATGCGAAAGGACAGTGATTGCTTATGCTTTGCATCACTTAAGGAAACACGAAGAGAATTACCCTACGCACGACTTGGAATTGGCAGGTGTCATCTTCGCATTAAAGCTTTGGAGACATTACCTCTATGGTGAGGAGTTCGAGCTCTTTGCGACCACAAGAGCCTTAAGTATATTTTCACGCAGCGTGATTTGAATATGAGGCACACAGATGGATGGAAACATTGAAGGACTTCAAGTTCGATGTTTCTTACCATCCTGGTAAGGCGAACCTTGTGGCGGATGCGTTGAGTCGCAAGAAGGCTTTGAAGTTTGCGGCTCGCTGATGATAGCAGAGTGGGAGATGTTGGAGTTTGTGCGCGATTTTGAGCGAAGCTTACGGTGGTTGAGCCGTATGAGGTTATCGCACACATTCGTGTACAGCCGTTATCGACGAGAGGATCGTTGCGGCTCGAGGCAAATGATGAGCTTTTGGTGAAGATGAGGCGGCGTTGGTACGATGAGAACTCCGATTTGGAGTGTTAGTTCGATGGGGGCCTACGCGTGGCCGGTTATGTGTTCTGACATCACCGACTTGAGACGTGAGGTTCTCGAGTTAGCCCATAGTTCTAAGCTTGCGATGCATCCAGTAGCACGAAGATGTATCAGGATATGAGGAGATCATATTGGTGGGATAATATGAAGGTCCAGATTGCTGAATTTGTTTCTCGTTGTCTCACGTGCCAGCAGGTCAAGGCCGAGCATCGCCGACCTCCTGGGCTGTTGCAGCCCATGCCCATAGCTGAATGGAAGTGGGATTTCATCTCTATGGATTTTATTTATGGGTTGCCGAGGACGAGAAGGGATTTGACTCTATTTGGGTGATCGTCGATCGATTAACGAAGTCGGCGCATTTCTTACCGATCCGAGTCACTTACTCTGCAGACGAGTTGGCTAGGTTGTATATCAAGGAGATAGTGCGTCTGCATGGAGTTCCCCTGGAGATTGTGTCTGATAGAGACACGCGTTTTACATCTATCTTCTGGACTCGTATCCAGGAAGTAATGGGTGTGAAACTGAAGTTCAGCACCGCGTTTCATCCGCAATCAGATGGGCAGACAGAGCGCGTGAATCAAGTCCTGGAGGATATGTTGCGAGCTTGTGTTTTGGATTTCAAAGACAGTTGGGATGATTGTCTTCAGTATGCAGAGTTCGCGTATAATAATAGTTTCTAGGCGAGTATCGGTATGGCTCCCTACGAGGCGTTGTATGGTCGCCCGTGCAGAGCACCACATTGTTGGGCAGAAATTGGTGAGCGTAGTTTGCTTAGCCCAGAGTTGGTGCAGGTGACTTCAGAGAAGGTTGACATCATTCGACGTCGACTTTTGACAGCGCAGAGTAGGCAGAAGAGTTATGCGGATACGAGCGTCGACCGCTTGAGTTTGTAGTGGGAGACCATGTTTTTCTGAAGGTCTCTCCTATGAAGGGAGTTCTGCGGTTCGGTAAGAAGGGGAAGCTGACGCCGAGATTTATTGGTCCATTTCAAGTTCTGGATCTAGTGGGAGCGGTAGCTTACCGCCTTACTTTGCCCACACCTCTTGCGGGCGTGCATAACGTATTTCATGTTTCTATGCTGAAGAAGTACGTTCCTGATCCTTCGCATATTATCAGTTGGGAGCAAGTGCAGTTAAGTGAGGATGACACTTATGTACTACGACTGATGCGTATTCTGGATAGAAAGGAGCAGGTACTGCGTAGCAAGGTTATCCCTCTCGTGAAGGTACTATGGACGCATCATGGCGTAGAAGAGGCTACTTGGGAATCTGAAGCTGAGGTCAGGAAGACCTACCCTCTGATCCTCGAGGATTATATGAAGGTATGAATTTCGAGGATGAAATTTTCTTTAAGGGGGGTAGATTGTAACGACCTTGGAATTTTTGTGCTTATCTTTCCTTAAGTAGTTGTTTTGGGGTAATTAGCGCTTTACTCGATTGCTTGTGAATTTCGCATCAATCACTTTAAATTGTATCTGCATGGCTCTAATCGTGTAGATTAGTGAGCGCTACGTTACTCTGAAATCTGGGATCCATCGCTAAATCCAGTTGTTCTGGGGAATTTTTGGAAGATCTAGATCGGACCTGGACCGCGCGTCGAAAGTCCGATAGCGATGATCTTAGGCTGTTGCGGTCACCGAGTTGGGCTTGATCTTCACCTCGAAAATCAAGTCGATCTGATGTTCTGGGTCGATTTGATTGAGCTCGGAGTGAAGAGTGTGAGAACAGTTGGAATTTATTAAGCTTTATGAAATCTGAGTCGAGTCATGCCGCTTGCGCGACGATTTTAAGCTATCTCACCGTTGGATTCTGACCCAATTTCACCCTCCGATCAGGGAAGTTGGCCTGGGCATATCCTAGTGCTTGTGGACTCGATCGAGTTTCGGTCGTTAATTTGAGTGTGGTCCGCCACGGCCGATCTGAAGAGCCGGTCGGTACGTTACACTGACCTAGATCCATGGTCAATGAGCTTAAGTCCGACCTTTCGTGGTTATAGGCCCACCGAAGTGCTTCGTTGGATCGAGAAAGGCGTGCTTTGGTTATAACCTAAGTATACCTTGACCATGGGGTTATTTCCATCATTTTAAGGCCTATATATAGTCCTTAACCCTAGCTCTCATTTCCATACGAATTTTCTCTAACCCTAGCTTGGAAAGAGAGTGGAAAAGAGAGAGTTAGTGAGAGAGATTGGTTGGTGATTCATCTTGATTCTTCCTTGTTCTTCTTCACCTTTGAACCTTCACTTTGAATCGTTCTTCTGACGATTCTGAGTTCCTTTGGGGTAAGTTAACCTAACCCTAATCTGTGTTAGAGCTTAAATTAGACTTGGTGTTGTTGTATCTCATTTTTATCCTTATTTTAGGGTATTCTAGCGCCGTTGACGAAGACAACTCGTCTAAATCAGTCGGTGTTTCTTTCTTCGCTTAAGGTGCGGACTTTAAGTGTATAGGTTATAGTTTTCAAGGCTTTCAATCCCAGTTAGTGATTTATTCTTGTTATGGATGAGATTTCACATGTCAAATGTTATGTTTACATTGCTTTCCTGATATGCATGTGCTATATTGAGGTTTGTGTATTCTAAGTGTATTTATAAAGTACCGTATACGTATAAAATACGCACTTGTGTTTGCCATGATTATTTGTCATGTATGTATGCTAGATGCATGTATGACAACTCCTTGGTAAAAGGAATTGTCTAAGTGCATGTATTCCAACATACGCTATGTATGTTGTTCATTGTATGCTAAGTGTTTGTAGAAATGCATGAATGATCTAAGTGTAACTTATTACACTTATTGCGAGCGTTGAGAAGTGATTCTCAATACTCCTATGGATGCGCATGTTTTCCTTTATGCAGTTATCTTTCAAGTTCTTTAAATTCAAGCATCTCCTATGCTTACATTTATGTTAAGTTGATATTCTTCAGATGAGTATGTACCATGATTTGAGTGGTTGTTCCATTACTGTTTTACATTCCATATGAATATCTGTAGTAGTGTAGGATGTTTGGGACTATGCCTTAGTCCAGGAGATCGGTAATTGACCCTATATTTGTGGTTGAGATTGCTTTCGCCACGTAGGATGTATTAGACGAACCCGAGTCGTATTAGAGTTGTCGGCAGTGGTCTGGCCACGCGGATTGTTTGCGCACTCTATGTCGTTCAACTCAACGTGCGCTCGTGCTAGTCGAGTTCGTCAAATAACCCGATTGTCCGATGTATGTTAACCATGTATGGACGCTACTACTTGAATCTAGGGTACCGAACTTACCAGTGAAATCCTAATAACCATGGTACCTGATCCGCTAAGACTCATGATCCAGACATGGTGGTATGGGACACCGTGGTCGAGCTGTCGGCCTACGCTGGGGTGACGAGCCTCCCCGTAGTGACCAATGAGCAACTAAACTCGCGAGCCGATTATGGTGGTATGGGACACTATATTCGTGCTGTCGGCCTACATTGATTGGTGACGAGCCCTTTGTAGTGACCTCGAGCATACCTGGATACCGCAAGGAGGTGACGAGCCGATCTGTGGTAGTAAGGGCATGAAAGGCGTGCATTGATTGGTGACGAGCCCTTTGCTACGACATCAACTATATGATCGTATGAGATGTCTAGGATTGACGACCCTAGTATGGATCATTGTTTGGATAGTGACATGAGGAAGGTATCTTAGCTTCCCAATCCTGTTGTGTGAAATGGATTAATAACAACTTGGTAATCATATCCATGCACCGCATTTGCATGTGCTTTGTAGATGTGGCGCACTTTGAGGCGATGTCATGCGTAACGTAAGATGAAGACGCTGAGGGTGTATGCGTGAGGGCACGCATCATATTGCATTCATACTTGCATTAACAAGAGTACTTAGGATTTAATTACTTTTCCTGCTTTATCATTACTGTTTGATTGAACTGATAACATGTTAACCAGTGCCTTATTGTTCCACTGAGTTGATCACTCACTCCCACGTTTCTGGGGCGGTGTTACACACCCACCAGACTCTGTCTTAGGCCCTGATGTTGCAGATGTGGATGCGACGTCTGAGGCAGAGCGGGAGCTGGATGACGACGAGGCTGCCTTCTCTTATATGCAGTTTTCAGACGGGTTCTAGCGAGCCTCGGTCTGATGCGCGGGATTCCTGGGATATTTTTGGGGACTGAAATGATGTAATTTGATACTTATAATTTTGTTAAATAACACTTTTACATGATCTGGTTGTATATGTAATTCAGGGATTTACACTTGTACACATTTTACTATAACTCTTCCGCTTGCTTTATTCACTTGTCCCTGAAGCATATCTGTGTTTTGGCTTAATCTATTCCATGTTTTATGCACTAATACAGTCAACATACATTCATCATTAAATATGTTGCATAAGTGATGTTTTGGAACTCGGGAGCTGAGTTATGCTCGACCCCCGAATTTCAGGGTGTTACACGCTAGATGATTTCATACCATTTCTAATACAATAATTTGTTTTATCGCTTAGGGTCAAAAATTGTTTGATTGGAATTGAGTCACCCGAAATTGAATGTAATTGCGCTCGAGTACTTCACATATGACCATACCAACTAAGTGGTCCTAGGGTTCACGTTATTAATTTATTGGATCTCCTATACTATCAGATCTTTTGAAATCTAGGAGTACCAACTTTAGGTCCAAAACTCTAAATGTCCCAACATTTGATGGTCATTGTGGTTTATATAATCCTCATCCCCAAGGTCCTAGTTATCTCATTACTCCACTCTGAACTTCTTGGTTTGGGTCCTTAGGCCCGTAGGGTCCGCTTTTGTGGTCCAATGCGCCCATATTCATGCCATTTGGATCCGTTTCAGGTTTAGAATTCGTCAACTAATGACTCAAACCCGTCAACTGACGGCCTAGAGGCGACTTAGGTCGATTCACATGATCAAAGATACATTGTGGACTAAATTATAGTATTCGGTCTCGCCTGTTGGCGAAACCTTGGGATCCTAATGTCGTCTCTAAATTCCATCACCCCATTCTAAAGTCAAAGTGTACTAGAGTGCGTCATGTTACCCATAATCCAGGTCTAGTTTAATCCAAATCATGCTCTGATACCATCTTGTAATGCCCTGAAAATCGGGGACGAGCAAAGCTCAACTCCCGAGTTCCAATGCATCACTTATGCAACATAGCTAATGATGTTTGAATGTTGACCATATTAGTGCCTTAAACATGAGTGGGAGTACACTAAAACAACATATCATACTCCAGAATTAAGATAATTAAACAAGCGGAAGACTGGGATAGATATATAAAATATATAAGTGTTTCACAACCTCTAGAGTATGAATATGTTACTATGCTGAATATATACATGTATGGTTCCAAAATTTACAAAATATCGAACTATAAATGTCCAACTAATCCATAAGTCCCTGTAATCCCGATGGATTAGCACAGGGTCTACATAGACTCGTCTGAGAGCTAAACATAGGAGAATCCTTCCTCCTCGCCTATGAAGTCCGACTCCACTACATAGACTTCGTCATCACCTGCATCTAAACCAGAGTCTGGGTGGAGTTTTAAAACACTGTCCCAGGGTGGGAATGAGTGGCCAACTCGGTGGTACTATAAGGCAAAGGTTAACAAGTTATCAATTCAATTAAGCAGTAATGATAAAGCAATACAACAAACATCTCCAACTACTCTTGTTAATGCAGGGATGATATGAGGTAATGATGCATGCCCTCGCCTGCACTCCCTCAGTGACTTCATCTCATGATCGCGCATGGCAAACTCCCTAAACATGCGCTTCCTTGCCAAAGGATATGCAATGTGGTGCATGGTCGTGTTAGCCAAGTAATTGATTACGCTTGTTCATACAACAGATTCGGGAAGCTAAGGTACCTCCCTTTATATCATTAACTCAAGCGAATGATCCATCTAGGGTCGTCAATCCTATTCAATCACATACGATAGGCAAGATATAGGGTAACATCACCCCTAATGAAAAGCAGTGGATAAGCAAGTTTAAAAGTTTATACTCGAGGTCACTCCACCAACGCCCTAAAAACTGGAGCATTATTTTCAAAGGGGGTCCGGCTTAGACGGTTCACCCCAACCTACGCTTGGACCATAGTTAGGCTGTACCCGTGTAGGTCGATAGCTCGAATATAGTGTCCCATACCACCATATTCGGCTCACGAGTTTGGGTTACTCACTAGTCAGTACGGGGAGGCTCGTCATCCCAGCGTAGGCCGACAGCTCGACCACGATGTCCCATGTCACCATGCCCGACTCATGAGTCTTAGTGGATCTGGGTACCATGGTTAAAATAGGTTTTACATTGGTAAGTCGTACCTTAGATTCAAGCAGTAGCATCCATACATGGTAAACACACAATAGTCCAATCGTTTTATTAGACAAGTTCGACTGGTACGAGCATACGCTGAATTAATCGACACAGAGTGCATGAGCACTCCACGTGGCCTAACCACTATCGACAATCATCATACAACTCGGATTCACCGAACGCATCAAATGTGGTGAGACTAATTAGGCCACTCAAACAGCAACCATTACCGATTGCCTGGACTTTGTAGCAGTCCCAATCATACTCAAATGCAGCATGTGGAGATATGTGACAGTCATATAGGAATTTAACAAACAATCTAAGTGCAACACTCATTTGAGCATTTTATCAACATATTGAACATGCTACCGAACATTTCAATTCATCCATAAATTGCATAGTTGAAATTAAGATTACATGAAGAAAATTAAACATATAGATAAAGTAATTGAGAATTTTATCTCAATACCCTTATTAAATACAATTCATCAAATAATATCTCATTTAGACATTTTATCAAACACAGAGAACATGTTATTATACATATGCATTTTATACATAAATCACGTAGTTGGAATTAAGACTGCATGAAGGAAATTATACATCTAGATATGATAGTTGAGCATCCTATCTCAACGCCCTTAATAAATACAATTCATCTGATAATTTCTCATTCAGACATTTTAACAAACACTTAAACTACACATTACCCCATATATGAACTAAATTAGTTATAACATATATTATGTCAAATCTTTTCATAAAGGAGTTGCCGTACATACAACAATCATGTATTCTAGGTTAATAGTCATGGCAAGCACAAATCATGATTTCATATTCATTTGAACATTTCAACAAACACATGGAATGCATCATATATTCACATAGTTTACACACATGTATAAATTATCGAATACATCGTAACTAAGATCATATGGAAGCAATCAAGTCAGACATAAATCATTAGCTGACATTGAAAGCCTTGAAATCCATAACCTAAATGTTTATAGTCCGCACATTTCGTCGGAATACCCGATTGGAACTCGGTTCCAATGCAACATTTCCAAAAATGGAACGACGGTACCTATACGATGAAATAGGTTAGCTATTTCGTCATTTATTCTATTTAGATTTCTAAAACAGGATTAGGGTTAGGATTTCTTACCCAAATTTTAACTGAAGATGATCGTGTAGTGAGGCGGGGAGGTGAATCGAGGCATGGAGTTATGGGAGAGAATCCAGGCAAAAAATCTCCCAGAAATCCTTCTTCCTTCCTTCCTCTTTTCTCCCCTTTTCTCTCTCTGTCTCTTAGGGTTTCTAGGAAATTCGTATGGAATGAGAATGGGGTGGGTTAAAGGCATTATATAGGCCCAAAACTGATGTCAATGGCCCTAGGGCCATGCTATACCTAGTTTGTATCAAAAGGGCGCCTGTTTTAGGCAAACAGGGCTCATCTGGTGGTTTGTTACTCATTTTCGGTATAAGGTAAGTTCCCTGACCATGGATCTAAGCCAAGTTATGATTTTAGTGCGATCGGGCTAACGGATCTACCGTGGAGGACCGGTATCAGATCAATGGTCATCATGACTCGATTAGGGCCACAAGTATACCATCATGTGTAGGGAGATTTCCCTGATCCATGTGTAAAGTTTACTCAAAAACTGATAGTCTGAAACCTTCACTTTCACCCACAAGGGAATGATCCAATTGACCTACGTTCTGGTTCACTTTCTTAAGATATTCACGTTTCTTGCACACTTTGCTCAAGGCCCAAGTTTTGCGTTTCTAGATACTATTTGGGCTCGATTCTCATGATGGTTGTCAAACCCAATAAGACGGTGATAACATTATAGTTTCGAGGTAATCGGACTTTCGACTCGCGGTCCAGGCCCGATACAGAGTTTTAATGTGCTCTCAAGAACATCTGGGTTTTGAGATTGCTCTCAGGTTTTTAAGCAATGTTGAGTTAGTGATTTTAATGGTTTTGGGTCTTGTAGTTTGTATAGAAAGTGGTTCAAGCCAAATCCATCAATTGTTTAGGTTAGTACTTAACTACCTTCTGCCCTAATTACGACAGAATAAGGTCCTAGGGTAGTTCTATGCCCCTTTTTGGCACTTTTAGTTAGTGTATTATTTTAATTATTTTTCTAATATTTCAACATTAAGTTGACTTTATCTCTGTCAAATTTCACTAGATTTTATACAAATTCTAAAAATTCTAGAAGTAGCAGCTATCTGAACTAATAACTTTTCGATAGTTGCCACACCAACCTAGATTTAACAATATTAAAAATTTTATTATATTTTTTACTTATTTGTATATGAAACTAGACTTATTAAGCTTCAATTTGGCTTTTTAATTACCTAAATCAGAGTCATAACGAGGGAGATATGACTTTTTGAAGTCAGTCGAAAACTACAGCAAGGGTCCACCGAATTTTCAGTGCACTAATGATGCCTCGCGGTTGGTGAGATGGCACCGCGGTCGGCGCGATGGCGCCACGGTCTGTTGGTGGTAGTTTTACTGTGAGGATTTTAAAACGGGCATATCTTTCAATCTGGAATGAGTTACTCAATGTGAAGTATATGATTTTGGGGTAGGAGAAGCTGCTCTATCCAAATAACCTATTTATTTCATGAAATTCCAAAAGTTTTATGATCAAAAACTCATTTCATTTATGTATTCACTATTTATAATAAATTTTAGTTTAAGTATTGTTCTTCATCATTTAAACTTTAGGATTTGTGTCTAATATGAAAGTACTTAGAAAAATTTAAAGAATAAGGTGGCGAAAGGTGAGATTTTGAAGGAAATGGGTTGAAAGGGGATTTGAGACTTTAGGATTGAGTTCTGAGAAATTAATAAGGTGTTATGATTGACCCATTGCCTAAGGATGTCTAACTCCAGGTTGGCAAAAATCTGGGACATTACACTTTCTCTCATGGGAAAGAAGAGAGCGGCCTCGGATGAGGTCGGGCCTAGCCGTCCACGCTGTGTTACGAAGAAGATGGGCACCAAGTCAAGTGCAAGCACCGAGCAGAGGTCGAAACGAGACCTTAATCTCTAAATCCTGATAGAAAGGTCTCTACCAGCGGATGTCGAACTCAATAAGTTCCGTAAACGCAAAGTTGTATTCGAAGCACACGTTGATGAGAAGCTGTTTGGATTATATCTCATGATCGACCTCCTCCTGGAGAATGGGTGGGGTCCCATATTTGAAGGAAATATTCATGTGAGTGAAGGCGCCGTATGAGCCTTCTATGTGCACATAAGGAACCCAACTCTTAACCCTCTCCAATTTACCATACCAATGGGAAGAGCTGAAGCTAGGGTCGACATGGATATAATGGCTTACATTATGGGAATAGAACGTGGTTTGGTGCATGCCAGTGAGACTAATTTCGCTAGTGAATGGGAAAGAAATCACCGCACATGGTTCCTTTGCAACCAACTTGTCAAGTGGAGGCGAGGGAATAGCCTCACATCGACCAGAATGACGGACGACTTTTGCCTGCTCCACCACATATGTAGGTACAACATGTATCCTAGGTGGAGTAACAGCATAGAATGCACTCGATTCATGGTGGATTTCTTGTACAGAGCTGGACAGGGAGACAAGCTATGCCTGCCTACTCTGGCCTTATCTCAGATCATCAACACTGCACGATTTACTCGAGGAGACGCCTCACTCCCTTTCGGTAGACTCATTTGCAAGATTGCCCAAAACTTCAGCTTCAGACTCCATATGGATAACCTCGCCCCAATCCACTTCATCAGTGAAACTATGCTCAATAATATGGGCATAGGCCCTAGGCAACGCCAAGTAAGGCTCGTTGAATACGAGGATGAGATAGAAGAAGAGACTGAAGAAGAGGAAGAAGGAAGTGAAGAAGAGGAAGAAGGAAATAAAGAAGAGGAAGGAAATGAAGAAGAGGGAAGCAATGAGGAAGTGGAACAAGAAGGAGAAGAGGACCAAGATTCAAATGGGGGACCTCCTACGACTCATGAGGACCGCCATGATCAGGCCGCCGTAGAAGCCCGCATGGCCATGATTGAAGAAAACCAGGTCCACCCGAAACAGAAATTCGAGGAGAACCATGCCTACCTCAAACAAAAGTTCAAGAGAATGTCTCACACCCTTAAGGCCCTCCTGTGTCGTATGCAGGATAAGGGAACGCCTCGGCCTTTGCCAGAATCGAAGGACTAGTCATGTGCTTGTAGTTGTTTTCTGATTACTTTTGTAATGGCCTTAGTTAGGCCTAGTTTGGACATAGGGTTAGTAAGTGTGAAAGCCTTTTTTGCTAAAATGAGCTCACATTCATTCTTCGTCATGATTCATGTAATGTTGCATCATATGTATTGTGACCATTTTGTTAAATGGAATGCATAGAACTTCTTTTATTAGAAATGTGTACAATGCTTGGAAAGAGTAGAGGATGTTATCCTGATCTAATGAATGTTATGCCCTCTATTGTATATAGCAAAATGCCTCCTAAAACTACTCAGAACACGGCCCGTTTCCCACTTGGTGGAATGATGGATGGGGCCCCTTACCCGAGTGATAGCCAAATGGACCCTAATCTAGGTCCGAGTGGCGAGGCAAATGCCGGATTCACAACTGGCCACTAGCCCCACAAATGGGCCAACACCAAGTGCACCATCAGTTCTAGGACAGAACCATACGTCCTCATCGATGTCACAGTAAGTGCTATGGTTGAAAGCCCCTTTATGTTGTCAAATTTGTGGTGCCAAAAACACTGCTTGTACTTTGTGAAATTGAATAAATGTAAATGTTCGAGACACAGTATGGATGAAGCATGTATGGATGAAGCGAGTCTTAGTGTATGGATGTTGACTACATTAGTGAAACACAATGCTCAACTCAAGATATGTTAAGCCACGATATTGTCTCACAAGATCGACTTCGAAAGACAAGACATGTTTACAAGTCAAGACTTAAGAATGTTTAACTGAATTTACAAGTTACAAGTTAAGATTCAAGATTGCATAATTGAAGCTTTTAAGGAAGAGTTACATTACGATTTCAAGCTTCACTTTCTTTAAAGGTTACATATCTTAAGGGTTCAATGTCCTTACTTCACTACTAAGGTATGTTTGACCTTAGGTTGACCTTTAAAGTAGGTCATTTCGGATACATAATGCAAATGTTTTATATTTAGGAATCTGGTTTGCTCTAAGACTAGTCATGGATCTTTCTCGACTGGTCATAGCACTGCTTCAACCTATCTAAGTTTTCCTGGACCAGTTGTAAGTTTGTTGTAAAAATTCAGAATTTTTTGTTAAGCTTCGACCAGTCGTATGAACAATGTCGACTGTTCCTTCGACCAGTCGTGAACCTACGACTCAAACTACAGCGATGTATTTTACTTGGCTTCGACTAGTCGTGATCAACCTAAGACCAGTTGAAGGTGTCCTTCAACCAGTCGTAGACTACCTACAACCAGTCGTGAAACTGCCTTATCTTTTCGTGCTCAAATTTTTAAATATCCATTGGTTCTAAGACCTGTCGTAGCAATCTCTGGACTAGTCAAAGATGCGATTTGCTCACTTATAAATAAAGCACGAATCTCTGAATATTGAGAACATTTGAAGTAATTGTAATCCGGCCTTCTAAGAGATAAGTCTGTGCTCCATTTTAAGCTAAGTGTGCATATTTAATATTCTCTTTCTTTAGCTTTTTAAATTGATTTTGTTTCTTGTATTCCAATCTGATCTGAAAAGAGGAAGTATTATTTTCCTTTTTCTGGAATCAAAATCAATTAAAGCTACCCCATTTTGGTTTAATTTAAAATCTATTAGAACCTAGAACCATTATAAAGTGAGTATTGGACATTGAACTTTGACATTTGAACCTCTACTCTGACTTGGTTCTTTCGGGCTGCTACAAAGGAGAAATTCAGGTATTTTACATTATTGTAATTTACATTCTGTTTTTGGTTTCTTTTGAGATTAAGCCAGAAAAATCTCAATGTGTTTGGTTATCTGAGGAGAGCCAGAAAACTCAGAAAGTGTGGATTTTTGGATTGTGTAAGCCCAAGTTAAAAAGACAGAACTGTGAAGGTTTTAGGTGAACCTGTGAAACCTATTTTGATAGTGAACGCTAATATCCCTTATGTGAGGATATTAGGAGTGGAGTAACATTCTATGTGGCTGTTGTTTAACAGTTGGTGAACACACAGGCGAACAACTATAACACCTTGTGTATTGTAGTTTGAATGTTTACTTAATTTCCTATCTTTTATCATTCAAGTTGTGGAATGTATGTGTGGATGTGAATGTTGTAATATTTAAATTTCAAGCATAGTGGGGAATGTTATAATAATTTAGATTTAAATTCTTATAAATTTTCAATTCTTTGCTATTCTTTTATTCCTCTTTAGTTTGAGTTTTTTATGCAAAAAACGTTCTAGAAATAAGGTTGTCCTGCCATAAACCCTTAGTTTTTATGGTATAAGGTTGTCCTTAGAACTGCATTTGTTTTAATCTCTCAATACTTGATTATTGAGGCTGTTTTTCATTTTAAGCATTGTGAATTGATTTATTTTATTTGGTTATCTTTTTTCCGATATAGCTTGGCCTTTTCAAGTGATATCAGAGGTTGATAGCTCATTTTTAATTCTTTATTCTTGAATTCATTTCATGAGCTAACGATCTAAGTTATATATATAAGATGTCAAATTTTGATAGCCTTTCAGTCATTAGGCCTCCACCATTTAATGGCTCCAACTATGCTTATTAGAAAACCAGGATGAGGATTTTCCTCAAATCAATGGATGAGAGTCTGTGGCAAGCCACAGTGACTAAATGGAACCCACCTACCACTGAAGTGACTGGGATCGATGGTTCAAAATCAATGAGAGTAACACCGTATTTCTCATGGACCACTCTTCAAAAAAATGAGAGTAGTACCAATGCAAAAGCACTAAATGCAATCACTTGCGCATTATCACCGGATGAGTTCAAAAGAATTATATCCTCTGATATTGTAAAGCAAGCTTGGGATATTTTAGAAATGACACACGAGGGTACTTCAATTGTCAAGAAATCTAAAGTCCAACTCCTCACAACCAAATTTGAAGAAATTCATATGGAGGAAAATGAAATATTTATGGACTTTTATACAAGATTAAATGACATTTTAAACTCTATGTGGGGTCTTGACAATAAAATCCTAGAAAGTAAAGTGTGTGCAAAGATACTACGCTCACTTCCTGAACGGTTCAACTCTAAGGTAACCGCGATCCAGGAACTTCGTAATACGGACAATATGAGGGTAGAAGAACTAGTTGGGTCTTTACAAGCCTATGAATTAAATTTTAAAGCTCATAAAGGCAAATATATCACTCTTAAATCTTCTAAATGTATTACTCAAGAAAATTCTAATTTAGAAAATTCTGAAGATGATATGCTGCTTTTAGCCAAAAAGTTTTACAAGATCTTCGAAAGTAAAAAGAGAGTTGATTTTCAAAAATCAAATGATAAGAAACGACTTAAATCTAAATCAAAAACTTGGAAATTTTTGAAAGATAGTCAATGTTACAACTGCCAAGAATATGGGCATTTAGCAAACAAATGTCCTAAAAAGCAATAACCCAAAAAGAAGAGAATGTTGGCTACTTTAAATGAATCGTCTGATTCTGAAGCCTCTTCTGAATCAGAAGATTCTGAAACCGAGTTGGGCAATGAAGTTAAAGCTCTTATGACTCTAGCCAAGTTCACTTTTTCAGATCATGATGATTCAACTAGTGAAGAAAATCTGAATAGTGAACATGAAAATGAAGAAGATCTTTAAGATGCTTACAATGCCCTATACAAGGAGAGTTGTAAAATTGCCGTAAAACTAAAACTTCAAAAAGAAAAGTTTTTAAAACTTAAAGAAAATTTTGAGTCTCTTGTTTTAGAAAAATCACACATTTCATACTGTTTTGAAAAGACTAAATGCGATTAAGAATTCAAAACCTGCCTGATTAATAATCTGAAATCTGAAAATAAGAAACTTAAAAATGAAGTATATTCTCTTCTGAGTTTGAAGGATACATGGAGGTATGCTCAATGTGATCCGAAGTTAGAAAAACTTCTATCCGGATCTATAAACTATGGTGATAGATCCGGGTTGGGCTATGATAAGAATATACATTCTAAACAGAAGAACACTCCTCCCAAGTTTGTAAGAAGAGAAACCTCAAACTCAAAAGGGAAAAGTACTAATCAAAGTTTTTCTAAAAATGTTAAATCTTTTCAAAAATCTAAAAGCAACTATGTCAACTATAAAAATTAGAACTGAAATCCTTTAGCTGAAAAGATAGTTGATTTGCTTAAGGAGCTCTTAAAATCTAACTCAGTGGGTCATTACAAATACAAGAAGACCAATTATACTTCTAAACCCAAAATAGTTATGAAATGTGTTCCTAAGGTTACTTGCTTGGTTGCCCACACTGCTTTCAAAGCTATAAGTCATTCGAAGTGGTACCTTGATAGTGGATGCTCCAGGCATATGATAGGCGACAAGGCTTTATTCACCGATCTTAAAGATGACTGATGTATCTATCACATTTGGTGATGGTAGCAACTGCAAGATTATTGGTTAAGGTACGGTTCAACTCTATAACCTCCCCTTATTTAAAAATGTTTTATATGTTGAGGGACTAAAACACAACCTATTAAGCATATCTCAAATATGTGATAACAATCATAGTGTGAAATTTTCTAATAAAGGCTACAAAATTTTAAACAAAAACGGTTTTATAATATTAACTGGTCGCAAGACTTCTGAAAACTGCTATATTGTAAGTGATGGTAGCTCATCTAAACAATTGTGTTACATGGTCCATACTGATGAGATTGAATTATGACATAAACGCATTGGACATATACACTACCATAATTTATACAGATTGAGTAAGAGAGAATTAATAAGAGGTCTACCAAAATTACAAAAAGTAAACAAAATATGTGATGAATGCCAATATGGCAAGCAAACATGGAGCTCTCACAAAAAGGTGAACTCCAATGCCACATCAAGACTACTCGAGCTTCTCCATATGGACCTTATAAGACCTACCAGGATGGAGAGTCGAGGAGGCAAAAAATACATACTGGTAATCATGGATAATTTTACCAGATTCACTTGGGTAGCCTTCTTAAGGGATAAATCAGAAACCCATGATGAAGTAAAAATGTTTCTCAAACGGATCCAAAATGAAAAAGGCTCTGAAGTCTATAAGATCCGTAGTGATTATGGATCTAAGTATAAGAATAGCAGTTTTGAGAAATTCTGTAACGATCAGGGAATATCGCATGAATTCTCTGCGCCTAAAACACCACAACAAAATGGAATTGTGGAAAGGAAAAATAGAGTGTTTCACGAAATGGGAAACGTAATGTTGAATAGTATGAAGCTCCCTATAAATCTTTAGGCTAAAAGTGTAAATATTGTATGCTATATTATCAACCGAGTGTATACATGTAAGTCTGATAATAAAGCTGCTTATGAACTATGGTTTGATAAGAAGCCTACTGTCAAATACTTTCGAGTTTTTGGCAACCAGTGCTATATTTTACGTGACCATGAAAATCTGAGAAAGTTTGATACAAAGAGTGATGAAGGGATCTTCTTAGGATACTCTTTAAATAGTCGGGCATATCGTGTTCTAAACAACAAGACTGGTGTGATTCAAGAGTCCATCAATGTAGTCATTGATGATCACTTGAATACACCTGCCCCAACTTCAGATAATGATGAAGTTCTTTTGATTAACAAACCAGAAACTTCATCAAATCAAGTTAATTATGAACTAAGGACTATCAAAGATCATCCAACCAATCAGATACTTGGAAACCCTCTCACTGGTGTGTGTACTCATAGACAATTAGAAGACATATGTAACTACGTGTGTTTTACATCCCAGATTGAACCAGTAAATGTAAAAGAAGCGCTTTCTGATGAAAACTGGATAGTATTTATGCAAGAAGAACATAATTATTTTGTTTGAAATGATGTCTGGTATCTTGTTCCTAGACCTAAAGCTAAACATATTATTAGAACAAAGTGGATTTTCAAAATCAAGTCTGATGAACTTGGTAAAATTATTCAAAACAAGGCAAGACTGGTTGTTCAAGGGTACACTCAAATAGAAAGCATTGATTGCGATGAAACCTTTGCCCCAGTTGCTCGCCTTGAATCAATTAGACTTTTCATATCCATTGCATGCTTTAAAAATTTTAAAATTTATCAAATGGATGTAAAGAGTGCCTTTTTGAATGGCGATTTACATGAAGAAGTATATGTTGAACAACTTACAGGGTTTGAAGACCCTAAGCTTACTGATCATGTATACTATCTTAAAAAGGCTCTATATGATCTAAAACAAGCTCCCAGGGCATGGTACGAAAAATTAACCAAGTTTTTATTAAGTCATAATTTTTAAATGGGGAGTGTCGATAAGATGCTCTTTGTTAAGAAACATAACGATGATATCTTAATGGTTCAAATCTATGTTGATGATATTATTTATGGATCAGCATGTACTAACATGACTGTTGAGTTTGCAGATTTAATGAAATCTAAATTTGAAATGAGCATGGTTGGGGAATCAAATTATTTCCTAGGGTTGCAAGTAAAACAACAATCTGCTGGTATTTTTATTTCTCAAACCAAGTATGCCTTGAACCTAATTAAAAGGTTCGAATTTGAGAATGGTAAGAATTTTGATACTCCTATGAGTACAACTTTGAAACTCTCAAAAGATTCTGCAGGTAAAAATGTGGATTCGAAATTATATCAGAGTATGATTGGTAGTTTACTGTATTTAACTGCTAGTAGACCTGATATCGCTCTAAGTGTTGGTATTTATGCTAGATATCAGTCTGATCCTAAAGAATCACACTTGATTGTTGTCAAGTGAATTATGAGATATGTCGTAAGTACTGTTAATCTCGGTCTCTAGTATCCACTCGAGACTAGTGTTCAATTATCTGGGTACTCAGATCCTGACTAGGCTGGTAATCTTGATGATAAAAAATCAACCAGTGGTGGTTACTTTTATATCGAAAATTATTTAGTTTCTAAGATTAGCAAGAAACAAACTTCTATATCACTTTCAACTGCTGAAGCTAAATATATCGCAGCTGGTAATGCATGTACGCAGCTTGTTTGGATGAAACGTATGCTAAGTGATTATGGAATTAAACAGGATTCTATGTTATTATATTGTGATAATTTCAGTTCCATAAATATTTTAAAAAATCCAATTCAGCATTCTCGTAACAAGCACATTGATATTAGATTTCATTATATTCATAAATTAGTAGAAGAAAAGATTATATCTTTAGAATATATCCCTACCGAGAATCAACATGTTGACATTTTCACTAAACTGCTCGACAAAAGTAGGTTTAACAAATTGAAATTTGATCTTGGTATGTGCATTTTAAAATGATTATTTATGCCTATTTATATCATATTATATATATTTCATTTAGATTTTAAATTTTATAAAACATGCTGGAAATCAGATTTTTGGTGGTACTCGACTAGTCGAGGATTTCCTCGACCTATCGTGACACGACCGGTCGAAGAAAGCCCACGACCAGTCATAAATCACGCTATTTGACTTAAATTGGGAAATTTTTCATTTCTTCCTTATTTCAACTTCCTTCTCCAACAAGCCGATACCTGACCAGTCGAACCCACCTTCCAAATCCGTCGAGGTTAGTATTCCATTTGCTTATTTCTTGTGGATTTGTGCCAAGTTTACTTTTATCTCTTACTTGAAGTTGTCTATTTCTAGTTTTGTTGAGATTTGGGGTTTTTCTTCACCCAAATCTGATTTGAGAAAATTCATTTCTCAATCCATTGCAACACTTTGTTTCCTTCATATCTTTGTTGCATATGGCATCTAGAGGTAGAAAGACAACATCCCGTGGTCCATCTTCTTCCAAATCTACTCCTGTTACCAAGCATCATCTTCAGTTCTACGAAGAAGATCCATCTTATATACGGGACATTAGATTGAGGAATGTTATTGTAAAACGTCTTGTTTCTGTAGATCATGTTGCACCGCATGATATCCTTCCTATTCTTCAAACTGTAGGTTGGGATAACTTATTGCATTGGGGTGGGCCAGTATATTGGTCCATTGCCCAGTCCCTATTCGCTTGCATAAGTAAGTTTTCATTGGAAAATTTAACTTTTAAAATAGCCACAAGAGAAGGACCATTTGACATTGATCGTCATTTGATTTCAGCTCTTATGAAAATTCCTGTGAATGATGAGGGCATTCCCATCCATATCTTATCTGAAAAACCATCAGAAACTGAAAAATGTATGCTCACTAAAGCTTTATGTAATTTGGATGTACATTGGATGCATAAAGGGAATGCGCTCCCCTCAAAGTTTTTGTTACCCAAATACAAAGTTCTTCACAAAATCTTTATGTCTAACTTGTATCCTCAATCGGGTAATAAATTTGAATTGACATCCTTCATGGTTCGTGTTCTTCATTCTATTGCCAGCGCTGTTCATGTATATTTACCATCCTTGATTTGTCACTCCATTATTCAGTTTTGACTCCATCCAGGTTACAGTGACATCCTTTTTGCTTATTTGATGACTGTATTGGCTACACATATGTTGGTCGACATGCCTGTTGGAGAGGCCTCGATCCATCATCTGATATTTAACAATTCTAACCTTAGTAAGATGAAGCTAGGTTTGCTTCCTGGCCAAGGTGATGGTAATGGTGGTGCTGAAGCTGGAAATTAGGAGGATGCTGGTGATCTTTCTCATGATGACATTAACATGGATGATATTTTTGAAGAACTTGAATCTAATTCTGCTAATGATCTAGATTATGAGCCTTCTAAGTTTGATGCGCGTTTGTGCATTGAAGGAGAAGGTTGAGAATATGCATGTTTTTAATGTTATGCAGTTCAAATATATACGTAAATATCTTAGGCGTTTGAATAAGGGCATGCATCAACTTAATCCTTCCATCCCTATTCCTTCATCTGGCTCAGATTAGTTCTTTTTATTCTACTGGACTGTAATAACATTATTACTCTTCTACTCTCTCTGTTTGTGAGATTGTTACTGCTTTTGACTTATCTCTGTTTATGGATCATTTTTTTACTCTCTCTTTCATTTTAACTCCTCTGCCATTTGATCATTGCTTCCTTTGTCCTATTGTGACAAAAAGGGGGAGAATGGATGTCTAATGGATGTCTATGGTATTGGATTTATGTGATGTATGTTACTCAGGGGGAGTATATGTGAGTATGTGCAGGTATGTGCAGAGGTGGACTATATGTTGAATTGATTATGAATGTGGGCCAGTTAATAATAACTGGTGCATGACTCTTTAACCATATATTCTGCTTTATAATAACTGGTGCATCACTCTGTAACCATATATTCTGCTTTATGTAATATATCTTGAAAGTGTGTTTTGTCACTAATTTGACAAAGGGGGAGATTGTAGTGCTATGGTTGAAAGCCCCTTTATGTTGTCAAATATTTGGTGCCAAAAACACTGCTTGTACTTCGTGAAATTGCATAAATGTAAATGTTTGAGACACAGTATGGATGAAGCATGTATGGATGAAGCGAGCTCAGTGTAAGGATGTTGACTACATTAGTGAAGCACAATGCTCAACTCAAGATATGTCAAGCCACGATATCGTCTCGCAAGATCAACTTCGAAAGACAAGACATGTTTACAAGTCAAGACTCGAGAATGTTCAACTGAATTTACAAGTTACAAGTCAAGATTCAAGATTGCATAATTGAACCTTTTAAGGAAAAGCTACATGAAGATTTCAAGCTTCACTTTCATTAAAGGTTACATATCTTAAGGGTTCAATGTCCTTACTTCACTATTTAGGTATTTTTGACCTTAGGTTGACCTTTAGAGTAGGTTATTTTGGATACATAATGCAAATGTCTTATATTTAGGAATCTGGTCTGCTCTAAGACTAGTCCTAGATCTTTCTCAACTAGTCATAGCACTGCTTCAACCTGTCTAAGTTTTCCTGGACCAGTCGTAAGTTTGTTGTAAAAATTCAGAATTTTTTGTTAAGCTTCGACCAGTCCTATGGTTTATTCGACCAGTCGTATGAACAGTGTCGACTATTCCTTCAACCAGTTATGAACCTACGACTCAAACTACAGCGATGTATTTTGCCTGGCTTTGACTAGTCGTGATCAACCTAAGACCAGTCGAAGGTGTCCTTCGACCAGTCGTAGACTACCTACGACCAGTCGTGAAACTGCCTTATCTTATCGTGCTCAAATTTTCAAATATCCGTTGGTTCTAAGACCTGTCGTAGCAATCTCTGGAACAGTCGAAGATGCGATTTGCTCACCTATAAATAGAGCATGAATCTCTGAATATTGAGAACATTTGAAGTAATTGTAATCCGGCCTTCTAAGAGATAAGTCTGTGCTCCATTTTAAGCTAAGTGTGCATATTTAATATTCTTTTTCTTTAACTTTTTAAATTGATTTTGTTTCTTGTATTCCAATCTGATCTGAAAAGAGGAAGTGTTATTTTCCTTTTTCTGTAATCAAAATCAATTAAAGCTACCCCATTTTGGTTTAATTTAAAATCTATTAGAACCTAGAACCATTATAAAGTGAGTATTGGACATTGAACTTTGACATTCGAACATCTACTCCGACTTGGTTCTTCTGGGCTGCTACAAAGGAGAAATCTAGGTATTTTACATTATTATAATTTACATTCTGTTTTTGGTTTCTTTTGAGACTAAGCTAGAAAAATCTCATTGTGTTTGGTTATCTGAGGAGAGCCAGAAAACTCAAAAAGTGTGGGTTTTTGGATTGTGTAAGCCCAAGTTAAAAAGACAGAACTGTGAAGGCTTTAGGTGAACCCGTGAAACCTATTTTGATAGTGAATGTTAATATCCCCTGTGTGAGGATATTAGGAGTGGAGTAGCAATCTGTGTGGCTGTTGTTTAACAGTTGGTGAACACACAGGGGAACCACTATAACTCCTTGTGTATTGTAGTTTGAATGTTTGCTTAATTTCCTATCTTTTATCATTCAAGTTGTGGAATATATGTGTGGATGTGAATGTTGTAATATTTACATTTCAAGCACAGTGGGGAATGTTGTAATAATTTAGATTTAAATTCTTGCAAATTTTTAATTCTTTGCTATTTATTTATTCCTCTGCAGTTTAAGTTTTTGATATAAAAAACGTTCTAGAAATAATGTTGTCCTGCGATAAACCCTTGGTTTTTATGGTGTAAGGTTGTCCTTAGAACTGCATTTGTTTCAATCACTCAATACTTGATTATTGTGGCTGCTTTTCATTTTAAACATTGTGAATTAATTTATTTTATTTGGTTATCTTTTTCTCACTATTATAGTCTAAATTTTGCATAGTCCTATTCACCCCCTCCCCCCCTCTAGGACATATAGCTTGGCCTTTTCAGCCACACATGCCACAGGCGGCCTCGCCTCCTGATAGGTTAGAGTAGATGATGCTCCTAATGCAACAACAGCAGCAAGTTCTGGCCACTATAGCAGGGCCTATCACACAGAATATTAATGTAGTCCCACCAGTGCCACCCGTACAGCCTACTGGGGCAGTAACTACAAGTGGCCCGTTCGAGTGCTTTCGGCGCCTCCGTCCTCCTGCTTTTACATGAACTCACAAACCTAAGGAGGCTGAGTACTGGTTAGACTGCATTTCTAAAATGCTGAGGCCATTGCACTATTCTGAGGCAGAACAGGTTGAGCTAGTCACATATATGCTAAAGAAAGAAGCTATCCCGTGGTGGGATAGCGTACTACAAACCATTCTCACAGGATTTGCACGGACCTGGGATGAATTTGAAGTGCGCTTTCATGAGAAATACTTCCCCCTCACTTACCGTAATGAAAAGGAGGGCGAATTTCTTCGCCTTTAACAGGGAAGAATAACTGTGGTAGAGTACGAGAACCATTTCACGAAGCTGGCAAGATATGTTCCTTTAATTTTAGCAAACGAGCCAATGAGAATGTCATGGTTTTCAGAAGGGTTGAGACCTGATATCCCCACCAAGATGTGCTGCGCTAGCATACTCAACTATGCCGAGCTAGTGAGCATGTCCCTGTGAGCTGTGCAGGATGGTGAAAGAGTGTCCCGGACATGCATGTCAATGGACCCAAGGCCTAGGCTTGAATTTTCAAACTATTCATTTCTTGGCAAGAGGCCACGTATGGACTCACCTCCCAGGACAATGGCTCCCCCGGCTCAACAAAGGCGATCTGATCTTTGGTGCACTTATTGTAAGAAGGTGGGCCACATTGAGAGTTATTGTTTTACCAAGATGAAGGACAACGGCTTCACGCCACCTCAGAGAGTCAACAGCTAACCACCACATGTTATTTCAGCTCCACCTCTGCGATCTGCACTATCAGCATAGCCATTCAACTGACCTCCTGTACCCCGAAATAGGCTGCCTTAATGACCTATGGCAGTGCAACCGAATCGTCCGCAATAAGCGCGTGTACATGTTCTCGTCGTTGAAACATCTGAGTCTGCAATTACAGTACTGCAGGTATTTGAAGTTACTGCTCACATCTAAGGTACCCCAGTATTTCTGTTAGTGGACACTTGGTCTACTGTTTCAATGATTGCATGCACTACAGTTAAGCGATTAGGGCTCAACACTACCCCTATGGTTGGGGTGAGAGTCATCGCAGCAGCAGGAACTTTCTCTGATGCCACCAAGTTGTGTGAGAATTGTCCGATAGGTTTAGGAAGTAGAATGGTGTGCATTAATTTGATCGTCACCAAGATATACCATTACGACGTCATTCTCAGCATGGATTGGCTCACCGATATGAAGGCAGAGATTGACTGTGAAATAAGATTGGTGACAGCCCATGGGCTAGAGGGCACGACCTTTACCTTCCCAGTTCAGGTCAGTTGGCCCTACCACATTCGTAGTTACGTTTCCCTATGGAAAGTCATGATGATACGTCACTTAGGGACACCCCAATAATCTAAGATTTCACGGACGTGTTCAAAATGATCTCTGGACTACCTCCTCAGTGCGAGATTGATTTTACCATCAACCCTGTGCTTGGTGCGACGTCGATCTCTTTACCAACATATCACATGCCTCCATGTGAAATGGAGGAATTGAGGAAACACGAAGAAAACTACCCTACTCACGACCTGGAGTTAGCAGTAGTCATTTTCACATTAAAGCTCTAGAGACATTACCTCTATGGAGAGGAGTTTGACCTTTTCTGTGACCACAAGAGCCTCAAGTATATTTTTACGCAGAGGGACCTAAATATGAGGCAATGACATTGGATGGAGACTTTGAAATACTTTAAGTTTGAAGTCTCCTGCCATCCTAGTAAGGCCAACCTTGTGGCTGATGTGTCGAGTCATAAGAAAATGGTAGAGTTTGCAGCCCCACTGTTGATAGAAGAATGGAATATGGTGGAGTTCGTGTGAGATTTCGAACAGAAGCTCACAGTAGAGGAGCCATTCGAGAGCATCGCGTACTTCCACATTGATGACTGAATCATTGTGGCTCAGAAAGATGATGAGCTATTGGTGAAGATGAGAGAGTGTACAAGCGACAGTGAAGAATCGGAATAGAGGGTTGGTTTAGATGGAGGTTTACGATAACGTGGCCGCTTATGCATCCCGAACCGTCACGACTTGAGGAGAGAAGTTTTAGAGGCCGCTCACAATTCAAAGTTAGCAATGCATCCTAGTAGTACGAAAATGTATCGTGACATAAAGCGTTCGTACTGGTGGGATAACATTAAAGCTCAAACAGCTGACTTTATGTCACGATGCCTCACATGCCAGTAGGTTAAGGCTGAGCATCGCCGACCCCCTGGTTTACTCTAGCCCATGCCCATAGCGGAGTGGAAATGAGATTTCATATCTACGGATTTCATTTCTGGGTTACCGAAGATGAGAAAGGGGCATGACTCCATTTGGGTGAATGTGGACAGATTGACGAAATCGGCTCGTTTTCTTCCGATTAGAGTTTCTAATTTGGAAGATGATCTAGCCAAGCTGTACATCAAGGAGATAGTACGATTGCATGGGGTGCCTCTAGAGATTATATCAGATTGAGACACGCAATTCATGTCTATATTTTAGACTCGAATGCAAGAAGCGATGGGGGCCAAATTGAAATTCAGTACCGGGCTCCACCCTTAGACCAATGGGCAGACGGAACAGGTAAATCAAATACTTGAAGACATGTTATAAGCGTGCGTACTTAACTTTAAGGATAGCTGGGATGACTGTCTCCCTTATGCCAAGTTTGCTTATAACAACAGCTTCCAAGCAAGCATTGGCATGGCTCCTTGTGAAGACTTATATGGACACCCGTGTCGAGCCCCACGCTATTGGGTAAAAGTTGGTGAGAAAAGCTTAGATGGCCCAAATTTAGTTTAGACGACCTCAGAGAAGATCGACATTATCAGGCGTCGACTCCTTGCGGCACAGAGTAGATAGAAGAGTTACGCCGATACGAGATGGAGGCAATTAGAATTTGAAATTGGAGACCATGTATTCTTTAAAGTTTCCCCAATGAAAGGAGTGTTTCATTTTGGCAGGAAAGGGAAACTCACACTGAGATTCATTGGCCCATTCCATATTTTATACCGAGTTGGTGTAATAGCATATCGTCTCGCCTTTCCTACACCATTCACAGGCATGCACAACATATTCCATGTATCGATGCTGAAGAAATATGTACCTGACCCTACCCATATAATCAAGTGAGAACAATTACAACTAAGAGAAGACGCTACTTATGTGTTGCGGCCCACGCGTGTCCTAGATAGGAAGGAACAAGTCCGACGTAGCACGATTATCCCACTCGTGAAAGTATTATGGACACACCATACTGAGGAAGAAGCTACTTGGGAAACTGAAGATGAAGTCCGTAAGAACTACCCTAAGATCCTCGAGGAGTACAAAAAGGTATTAATTTTGGGGATGAAATTTTTCTTTAAGGGGGGTAGATTATAACGTCTCAGAAAAATCCGTACCAGGACCTGAGTATCACCTCAGGCAGAATCACCTGAAGACTGTATCCATTGTAACTTAGGCAGAATTTAGTTCGGTACTAAAATTGAATAATCGGTGAATTTAGCTCGGGCCACCATTTCCATAAATGAGAATGCCTAAAACCATTAATACCACTGACTTAACAAAGTATAAAGACCTAGGAGAAATCCCAAGAGCTTGTCGCTCTCAGGAGTACATTGAAACCCCATATCAGACCCAGACCGCATGTCGAAAGTCCAATGACCGTGAAACTATAGGGTTATGTCCGTCCTACTGGGCTTGACAGCCATCACAGGAATCGAGCTCAGATAGTATCCAGAAACGTACAACTTGAGCCCCGAGTGAAGTGTGTGAGAAACGCGAATATCTTTAGAAAATGAGTTGAAACTTAAGTGAATTGGGCTGTTCACTCTCATACGAAATTGAGAATTTCGGACCGTCAATTTCTGACCAAACTTCACTCATGAGAAAAGGAAATTTCACTGCTCATATCCGTATAATTGTGGCCCCGATCAAATAAGTATGATCGTTGATCTAACACAGGTACTTCACGGTCGATCAGCCCATCTGATCGCACCACAAACACAGTCCTGGCATGAATCTGTTGTCAGGGAGATTACCCTGTGACGTAGGTGAGTAGTGGACCCTATTTGTCAAAAATAGCTGCCCATAGGATACAACATATGTACATAGTGGCCCTAGGGCAATTTGCATCACTTTTGGGCCTATATAAAGTCATTATTTCACCCCATTTCTCTCCTATACGAATTTTATCCAAACCCTAAGAAAGAGGAGAGAAAAGAAGAGAAAAGAGGAAGGAGAGTGGAGAGAACTTGGGAGATTGTTGCAGGAATCCTCCTACACAACTCTACATGCTAGATCGTCATTTTCTTTAGCTATCCAACCTATTTCGGCTACAAATTTGGGTAAGAAACCCTAACCCTAATATCGTTATAGAGATCCAGGTTGACAGTTTATCGAGCTAGCTAACCTATTATGTCGTGTAGGTGTTTAATGTCTCGTTTTGAAAACGTAGAGTTAGACTGAGTCTGAATCAAGCTTTTTGACGAAAGGTGCGGACTATAAATGTTTAGGTTATGGTTTTCAATGCTTTCAATGTTAGCTAATGATTTATGTCTGACATGATTGCTACCATGTTGTCTTAGATATGCCGATTTCTGTATAATATATATGTATAAACTGTTTTGGAAAAAATATGTATTCCATGTGTTTGTTGAAATGTTTGAAAGAGCATTTGAATATGATTTGTGCTATCCATGATTTCTAATCTAGGGTTAGTCATTGACATATGTAAGTTAACCTCTCCATATAAGGAATTGTTAAAAATATGTGTTGTAACTAACCTAGTCTTTGTATTTGGTATAGTGTATTCTAAGTGTTTGATGAATTGTCCGAATGAGAAATTATTGATGATTTGTACTTATTACGAGTATTAAGATAGGATTTTGTATTACCTTGTATGTATGTATAATTTCTTTCATGCAATCTTATTTGCCTCTAAGCAATTTATGGAGAAAATGCAAGTGTTTAGTAACATGATCTATGTGTTTGATAAAATGCTCAAATGAAATATTTACTTGGATTGTTTGTTAAATGCTGAAATAATTATCACATGTATTTATCTGCTGCATCTTAGTAAGATTGGGGCTACAACGTAGTGCAGGCAATTGATAACAGTCCATGTCCGGGTGGCCGAATTAGTCGCGCCACATTTGGAAAGTTCAACGAATCCTGGTCACACGAAGATTGTCAGCAGTGGTTGGGCCACACGGGGTGCTTATGTGCTCCATGTCGATTTAATCAGCGTATGCTCGTACCAATTGAACATCCCTAACAAACCGATTGGCCTACTATATGTTCACCATGTATGGACGCCACTGATTGAATCTAAGATACCGTCACCAGTGTAAAAGCCCATTTTAGCCATGGTACCACGATCCACTAAGACTCATGAGCCGGGTATGGTGGTATGGGACACCATGGTCGAGCTGTCGGCCTACGTTGGGGTGAAGAGCCTCCCCGTAGTAACCAGTGAGCAACCCAAACTCGTGAGTGGGGCATGGTGGTATGGGACACTGTGTTTGAGTTGTTGGCCTACGTTGAGGTCACAAGCCTCCCCATAGTGACCTCAAGTATAAACTTTTGAATTTTCCTATCGACTACTTTTTTATTAGGGGTGATGCCCTACAACTTACCTATCGTATGTGATTAACTAGGATTGATGACCCTAGATGGATCCTTTGGTTCGGGTAAATGATATAATAGGAGGTAGCCTAGCTTCCCGGACCTACTGTATGAATAAGCTTAACTAAGTACTTGGCTAACATGACCATACATCACATTGCCTTAGTTAGGAGGTGTGTTTTGCGAGGAAGGGCACTTGAGGGAGGTTGTCATGCGGGAAATAGGTTGACGGAGTCGCTTGTGAGAGAGCTTTGTGCGAGGGTATACATCATTACTTGCACACCATTCTTGTATTAACATAAGTAGTTAGGAAGTGGTTGTCACATTGCTTTATCATTACTGTTTGATTGACTTGATAACATCTTAACCTTTGCCTTATAGTACCATTGAGTTGATCACTCACTCCCACCCTGGGATGGTGTTTTAAAACACCAACTTGACTATGGTTTAGATGTAGGTGTGGATAATGTTTGTGCTATGGAGCAGGATTACATGGATGAGGAGAATGAATTCTCCTACTTTCTATTATCAGGCGGGTCAATGTAGACTTTGTGCTCATACGCAGGGATACTGGGATTTTTGTCTTAGTTAAACACTTTACATTTCCCCATTTTATATATTTTGAAACAATACTTGTATATGTTTAGCCTAGTGACATATTGATACTCTGGAGTTGATAAAGTACACACATATTTAAATATATATGTTTTCAGTCTTTCGCTTGCTTAACTTAATTATATCTAGAGTATGATATGCTGTTTTAGTATAATCTCACTCATGTTTGACTCATTAATATGGACGAAATCAGAACATCATCATCCATGTTACATAAGTGATGTACTGGATCTCGGGAGTAGAGCTTTGCTCGACCCTCAAAATTCGGGGCACTACAGTCGACTTCCCACCGCTTATAACGATGCGTAGGAGGTTCACCTTCCTTGACCTAATGATTAAACTCGACATGGCCAGAACACATGTTACTTATCCAGGCGACTATGCGGACTGGTAAGTAGGGGGACTTATTGTTATGGGGAAAATGTTCCGACCTACCATCAACATGCTGGGTCGAGTGTTCTAATGGCAACAAGTGCGACCCAACGGTCCAAGCACCCTCACCTATCATCCAACCAAGAGGAAGACCCCATCTCCTAGCATCGGGTCAAGCTCGGATGCCGAGCTCGACCTTAGCATATATGTTGGGCTTGACCTCCGTGAATATATTGATTCTAACCCCATCGGACTAAAGACCAACCAAGAAGAGCTCGACCCCAATGGTAGACCGAGCCCGACCTAATCGGCGTTGATGATCATCCACGATCTGCGCCAAAGATCACGGAGACCATCTCCAACACGGCTCTTCTTGCCGAAGATCTAGAAGGATCCCCCTCGCGCATAAACTCAAAATCCTACTAGGATTCTGTCCCTGCCAAAGCATAAGTGACCGTGCCCTACACCACTGCCTCATCCCATCTATAAATAAGAAGATCCCCAAAGGGGAGAGGTACGCACAATCTCTAGCCCTATACACTCGACACACAACTAGACCCGAATTCTTGACTTTGGCATCAGAGGGTCCCTAGCACGAGCTAGGGTCCACTTTATTTGCTTTTCGTGCAGATTCACAAGTCAGGGAAGGCTGACCAGATTTCTGTGTAAAGAACAGGTTAATTGAAAAATGATCCAATGCTCTCGGGTGATCCTAGTCTCATCAACAAAGTTTACACACCAATTTTTATTTTTATTTTTGTTTTTAAAAAGGATTAAAAAAGGTATATAAATTATGACTTCTAGTAACTAGTTGATTTTCACTAAAAAGAGATGGCCTCATTTTAAAGCAGTACCAAACATGACTTAGGCCCCGTTTGTTAAATTTGAAGTCTAAAGCCTGAATCTGAAGTCTAAAGTCTGAATATGAAATTTGAACATAAAGTCTAAATCTGAAGTCAAAAAATTTGTTTGATAACTATTGATGAAGTTTAAAAATTAACTATTGAATTTGAAACAACCTGTTTGTTAAAAAATATCTGAAGTGTCTGAAATCTATTAATTTGACACATTTACCCTATCTCATGTTTGGAAATGCATGTTTTACATTATGAAGAATTTATTTTTTATTAAATAAAAATAAATTCCATTTAATTCAAATAAACTAAAGTACTTAATAGAAAATTAAAATATCATTATCCATAAAAAAAAACAGACCAAAAAAATATATTTCTAATCTTCTACAAAGTGTCTAAAGAAACAACCAATGATGCAATGGAGAAGTGAATGAGAGGCTTGTTGTGTTTTGGCAAAACTTGAACGGAAACACCACTCTTGATTCTCACTGCATTTGATATGTTAGGTATCTTGGAGTCCACCATAATGTATTTGTTTTATATGCACTTCATCCATCCCCTTAGTCATCTCATTTTAAGGCATGGGCCTAAATTCGAAGTAGATCTTAATCTCTAGTGGACCACACCATGAGAAATGGTGAGACTGCCCACCTTGGGTGGATCTGACGGGTGCAAATTGGGTACTACCCCATTCAGGATGCAGAAACTTCCTCCAAAAAGGCTTTAGCAGGAAATCCACTTCCCAGTAGTTGTTGGATCTGGATGGGGATTGCTTACTGACGTTGCTACGGTAAGGTGGCTATTGAACAGTATTGTGTGGCCCCACCATAACGAACATGTTTTATCCACACCATTCATCCATTTTTTTAGATCATTTTAGGGAATGATCCAAAAAAATGAGGAAGATCTAAATTTCATGTGGACCAGACCATAGGAAATAGTGGGTGATTGAATGCCCACTATTAAAAGCTTCGTGGGGACAATAAAAGTTTTGGATTAACCTAATATTTGTGTTTTCCCTTCTTCCATGTCTGTCTGACCCAATCAACAAGTTAGATGGTAAACAAACATTACAGTGGGACTTGAAAGTTTTTAATGATGTGCGTTCAATCACCACTATTTTCTTATGGTGTGGTCCACATGAGATTTGGATCTATCTCATTTAAAGGCCAATGCATTAAAATGATCTGGAAAAATAGATGAATGGTATGGATAAAACACATATATTATAGTGGGGCACAAAGAGCATTGTCCGATCCCTCATTATTGGCAGCGTTAGTGGGTTGCATGGGACACAGATTTAATGCAAAAAGCCTTTTGCCGGAAGTTTCTGCGCAAGGATTATGGGTGGGGCCCACTATGATGTTTGCGAGAAATCCAACCTGTCCATCCATTTTTCAAGCTTATTTTAGGACATGCAACCAAAAATAAGTTGGATCCAAAACTCAAATGGGCCACACGAGAGGAAATAGTGGGGATTTAGTGACCACCGTTGAAATATTTATATGGCCACAAAAGTTTTGCATTGGTTAAGTTTTTGGTGTTTTTGCTTCATCTCAGTGAAAATGACCTTATAAATGATTTGAATGGCATATAAACATCAAGGTGGAGACTAGAAAGGTCCCGATAGGAGGCATTCATGTCCCCATTGTTTCATATCGTATTGCCCACTTGAGTTTTGGATTCTTCTCAAATTTTATTGCATGTCCTAAAATAAGCTAGAAAATGGATGAACATGTTTGATTTCTCATAAACACCATGGTGGACCCCACCTTACATCCCAGTGTAGGAACTTTCTGGTAAAGGCTTTACCAGGAAATCTGCGGGCCAATGCTGGTTGGAGAAGGGCAGTCCTGTTAGTGGCTCTGTGGAGCCCACCATGATGTATATGTTTTATCCATGCTGTCCATCCACTTTTCCATATCATTTTGGGAATAAGATAATAGAAAAGAAGTATATATAAGGCTCAAGTGGGCCCCACTGCAAGAAATAGTGGAAATTGAGCACCTATCATTGAAAACCTCTTGGGGCCAAAGAAGGCTGTGGTTAAGCAGATATTTGTGTTTTTTCATTCTCATCCACGTATGTGTGGTGTTATGAAGAGGTTATATGGGAAATAAACATCACATTGGATCCTAGGAATGTTTCAACAATAATTATTCAATATCCGTTGGTTTCTATGGTGTGGTCCACTTGAGTTTTACATGTGCCTCATTTTTTTACCTCATGCTCTAGAATGATCTGAAAAAGTTGATAGACAGTGTGGATCTAATACATAAATCATGGTGGGGCCTAAAGAAGTTTCACAAGTTAAAAGTTAGATTCTCTATGATGCAAATTATTCAAAAAAAAAAAAAAAAGAACCTCTATGGTAACTCGAGGAGGGATAATTTTGGAAGTAGATTTTTTTTTTTTTTTTTTAATAAAAGAAATCATAGAGGGCATTCCATATTCACCATTAAGCTAGACTCCTGTCGTCGAAAAAAATCAATGAAAAATCGCATAGTGCTTTCTGAATTTTGCGTTAACAAACAACACTTAACATCGAATAGTTTCTCAATTCTGCATTAAGTAATATTTTTCAGAGTTAACAAACGGGCCCTTAAGGCAGCTATCTATTGGGGGTGATCATGAATTGTTTCTGGTTCTAAAACATCACTTTTGTGAGACGATCCTAATCATCCATGGCATGGAAAACCAATTTACAAAAAGAAGTAAGGACGTTGGCATTGGAATTCATGCACCCAAATATACACACATAGTTCACTACTTTTTCTTCTCTTACAAAAGCTTCATTTAGAGAGAGAGAGAGAGATGGAGGTGGGTCCAAGGTAGCCGTTTGGGCCCCACTCCTTAGGCTGCATCACCCCTGAAATATGTGTTGGATAGTATAACTCGTAGTTCTATAGGAAGACTGCATTATTTTTTTCTCTTTTTTTTTTTTTCTAAACAACATATATAAAAAGCACAAACAGAAGTAAACATTTCAATTTGTTTTTGATGAGTTGTCGGGGCAGCTATGGATTCTTAAGGGTCCTTCGCGGGGGACTGCAGCGGGGGCACTTGCCGCCTTTAATAGGCCCACCTTTCTGTCCGGGATCGTACCTTGGAGGTGGAGTAAGGTATGGATGTCGAGGAATGTAGCTTACCTGAAATTTTAAGAGTATAATGAAAATCAATTATATGGAAAAATGGTACCACTTGTAGAAGAGAATTATCTTATATAATGTAGATATATAATATGTATGTATGTATGTATGTATATGTATGTGTGTGTGTGTAACAATTTGACCCTTTGATTTGTGGAAATAGGACTGTTAGATATTTTTTCAATTTTAATTGTATAATAAATGTCCACGAATCCATTAGTTAGATAATAAACTAATCTTAATATTTGGATTATAATACATCTACACTGGGTGCCACAGTTTAATTAGACTACTCGTATGCCATGTATGCACTTTCTAAGTGCTTGCGTATCATCCATAACGCTCTGCCAGAGTATCATTGTTCTCACAAATTGATTGAGTTAAAACTAGACTTGATATGAGCAAGGCCCGAATGGAGAGCTTGCATTATCATGCATGTCCTGATTGATATATTTAATTATGGGGATGGTGTTGAGACTTCCTTTTTTGTGGGTTAAAATTAATAATGCACTTTTCAAAATTCAAATAAATACTTAAAATTTATTTTTCCATTCAAAATATTTTGAAATTTATGAAAAGAAAGCGAGCTCTTTTTTTTGTTCCAGAAGAAAATTTTATGATTTATATACTTTCTTATGAATAGCTTAATTGGAGAAAATAGGGAGAGAGAGCTTGGGTCGTGTGTTCCAGTGCTCACTGGAACACACGCATGCATGCACGCGCCACGCGTGCGCACTAGCACTAGTGCAGGCAAGGGCGTGGGCATGGGCAATGTTGTTGAGTGGTTGTGTAGCTATAAAGGTGCTAGTGGTGCAAAGTGATCCTTATTGCAATGGCCCATTCCCTCCATCTATTTAAACTGGACCCCTCCAGGTACAAAGTATTTAGAAGTAAATCAAATGATTTCTTATATAACAAAGAATTTTCTCTTCTCATCTCTTTTTACTAAGTTAATTGTGTTAATAAATTTGAATTATCGAACTCATTGGGTTATTAAGTCTAAAAACTCACTAAGTCTACTAGAGACAGCGACCACGTTAGCCGAGTTCCTAAGGTGGTGTCTTTGTAATTATTGTATGCATGCCAAACAAGGCTTGTCGTATCCTTGAAGTAATTTGTCAGCAACCTGCTAGTGATCTCTAGTCATCAAGGAGGTGGCAAATCATGCTTTTAAGGACATCATATGTAATAGTGCTTTAGCTTGATTATGATCATTTTATTTTATTTTTTGGTATCCAAAATTATTATTTGCAAAATTTTTTGCAATAATCTTAAATTGTGATTAGATTGGGTACAGAAAGTGTTACATCAATCAGGCCAATGAACAAAGATCTAATAAGGCTAGATCAGTTCGACGACACTAACTTCACTCGGTGGCAAGATAAGCTAAAGTTCCTTTTCACTGCTATGAAGATCTTCTACGTCTTAGACCTAAACCTACAACAACTTCCATAAGTGACTGAGAACGAAACTATTGAACAGATCACTACAAGAACCAAATGATAAGAAGATGAATTGTTGTGTCTCAGTCACATCTTGAACACCATGTTCAACCGCCTATGTGACATGTACACAAAAACATCTTCCACTAAAGAAATTTGGAATGAGTTGGAATTCAAGTACAAGGCTGAAGAAGAAGGAATAAAGAAATTCCTTATTGTCATGTACTTTGACTTTACAATATAGACAATAAGCATCTATTGGCCAAGATCCAAGAATTGTAATTGATCGCAAACAAAATAAAGGCCTTAAAAATTGACCTTCTTGAATAATTCTAAGTTAGGGACATAATAGCTAAACTACCTCTAAGTTAGAAATATTACAAGAAGAAACTACTTTATAAATGAAAAGAATTAACCTTCGAACAAATTTAAAAATATTTTTGAATTGAGGAATAATCTCACAATCGAGATAAAAAAAAGATGATACCATTGGTGCATCCTCATCCAAGGTTAATGCACTATAAAAGCAATCCCAAATCAAGAATAACCTTGAGAGGAACGAATCCCTAAAACTGGATAAAGATAATGAGATATTAAAAAAAAAAAAATTCCAAAAGAAGAAGAACAAAGAACCAAAAGGGTCGTGTTATGTTTAAGGAATGACTTGGCATTTCACTTGAGTCAGTAGAGAATGCAAGAGGCCTAAGAAAAAGGCTAGTGCAATGAACGACGACATAGTCCCAATGATCACTGAAGTAAACATGGTTCAAGGGAAAGTCCTCAGTTTGTGGTACGATACGACTGCTATAGTTCATATATGCTCCAACAAATCTGCCTTCAAAACCTATGAAGATGTGACCAATGGTCAAGAGGTTCAAATGGGAAACAAAGATCAGTTAAAAGTCGTTGGCAAAGGAAAGGTAGAACTTGTGTTTATCTTTAGAAAGAAGGTAAAACTAATCAACGTGCTGCACATCCCAGACATGAGGAAAAACTTTATTTCAGGGGATCTTCTAGGCAAACTCGGGATTAAGGTAGTATATGAATCTGCCAAGTTAATCTTGTCTGGAATTTAAAAAAAAAAAAAAAATTTGTTGAAAAATGGCATGTCTGTAACATAATAATTAAATTATCACTAAATGAAAATAAATCTTTTTCTTATATGGTTTAGTCTGTATCCATGTGGCATGGAAGATTAACAAATGTAGGTTATAATGCCATAAGACTCATGTTTAAACATGACTTAATCTCATATAATGAAAATGAGAACGATAAATGTGAAGTGTGTACACAATATAAGATGACTAAGAAATTGTTTCCTAGTGTTGAGAGATCATCTAAATTGCTAGACCTAGTGCGCACTGACATATGTGAGGTAAACATCATTCTTATCCGAGGAGGCAAAATGTACTTCATAACATTCATAGATGATTGCTCTAGGTTTGTGTATGTGTACCTCTTGAGATCAAAAGATGAATTACTTATTGATGAAAGTTGGATAATGGCCATGCAAGATGAATTAAATTAATTTGTTAGAAATGATGTATGGTATTTGGTTTCTAGACCTTTCGACAAACATGTGATTGGAACCAAGTAGATTTTTAAAACTAAAACTGATGAAATGGGGAATATCATAAGAAATAAGGCACGACTAGTTGTAAAAAGTTATACTCAGATTAAAGGTATTGATTACGATGAAACATTTACACCAGTTGTGCATCTTAAATCAATCAGATTATTTATTTCCATTGCAAGTCATAAAAAATTCAAAATATATCAAATGGATGTAAAAAGTGATTTTCTAAACAATGATCTAAATAAGGAAGTTTACGTTGAAGAACGAAAAGGTTTTGAATATCCCATACTTCCCAATCATGTTTATTGCCTTAAAAAGACTCTTTATGGTCTAAAAGAAGCCCCTAGAGCTTGCTATGAAAAGTTAACTAAACTCTTACTTAGTGATAATTTTTTTATAGGTAGTGTTGACAAGACCCTATTTGTCAAGAAATATAATGATGATATCTTGATTGTTCAAATATATGTTGACGATATTATCTATGGATCTATGTGCGATAATTTATCTACTGAGTTTGCATATCTTATGAAATCTAAGTTTGAAATGAGTATGGTTGGCAAACTAAACTGTTTCCTTGGATTACAAGTCAAACAACTTGAAAATGGCATATTTATCTCTCAGACCAAATATGCATTGAACCTTATACAGAGTTTTGGTTTTGAAAATGGTAAAAAATTTAGCACTCCTATGAGTACAATTCTTAAACTCTTAAAAGACAAATCAGGTAAAAGTGTAAACTCTCGACTATATCACATTATGATTGGTACTCTCCTTTATTTAACTACTGGTAGACATGATATTTCATTCAGTGTTGCCATTTATGCTAGATATCAATCGGATCCTAAAGAATCTCATTTACCCGCTGTCAAACGGATAATCAAGTATGTCGCAAGTTCTACGAACTTATGCTAGTGGTATCCACATGATACGTCTACACAATTTGTAGACTATACTGATACAGACTAGGAAAGTAATGTAGATGATAAAAAATCTACTAGTGGTGGATGTTTTTATATTGGAAACTGCTTAGTATCATAGCTTAGTAAGAAACAAAATTCTATATCACTTTCCACTGCAGAGGCTGAATATGTTGCTGCATGGAATGCTTGAACTCAACTAATGTGAATGAAAAGAATGCTAGATGATTATGAAATTTTGCAACATACGATGACCTTATATTACGATAATTCTAGTGCAATAAATATCTCTAAAAATCCAATTCAACATTTTCATATAAAGCATATTAACATAAGATGTCATTACATTCAAGAATTAGTTGAAGATAAGACTATCATGGTGGAATACATTCAAACTGAAAAGCAGTTTGCAGATATGCTGACTAAGCTGCTTAACAGTTAAATTTTTTAATTTGAAGCATGATATTGGACTGTGCATTCTTAAATAATTATTATTTTCTTTGCATTTATTTATTTATTTATTTTGTTTATTAATAATTAAGAGATGCATGAAAAGAATAATGAAAAATAATTAATAAATGTTAAAAATTATTAAAAATTATTTTTTTTTGAGATTTTTCGGTCAGCCCATTATTGAACGAAAAATTCATCCACCTGAGCATATGCTCGGGCTAGCCGAAGTGCATGCCGATTAAACAAAAAAGGAAAAATCCTCCAAAATTTTCATTCTCCGCTTCTTTTTCGGATCACCGGTGCTCCATTCGGCCACTCGAGCATATGCTTGGGCAGGCCGAAGTGCACCCCGATTAGACAAAAAGGGAAAAACCCTCCAAATTTTTCATTCTCCACTGCTTGTTTTTTAGCTTGCCGGTGCTCCATTCAGACAACCCATCATCTCAACTCTCTTATAAGTGGTTTTATTTCATTTCCCTTCAAGATTTAGGTTGTCCATTCCTAGGTTTTCAAGTTTTTCTAAAAATTTCTTCATCTTCAAACCATTTTCTTCTTGATTTTTCCTCAAAATCTAATCTACATTTTTTTTTTGGTATTTTTCTTGTAATTTTTCTTGTGTTATCAAATGGAACCAAGAGCTAAAAGATTTGTATGTAAGGCTTGAGTTGTTTCATCTTCTCAATCAACCACTATTGGTGTACGGACCCCACGCTCACTGGAGGATGATCTGAAAAATGTTCGGGATTTCCGCACGAGAAATATTATCATTGAAAGATCATTGAATCTAGACCATATTGCTCGTTTTGGTCTTCTTAAAATCCTTTATAAGGTTGGATGAGAATTTTTGTTTGCATTGGGGTGGGATGGATTATCGGTCCATTGTGCAAGGCATGTTTGCCTCTATTTATAATGTCTATCTTGAAGAATTAAGTTTCTCAATTAAAATTTTATAGGAGATAAAATATATATCGCAACATATTTCAGAGATAGAATACATATCGCAATACTTTCAGAGAAAATGACTAACTCTAAAAAACAGTCGATTACAAGGGCATTGTGTGGTTTCAATGCGGAATAGCGGTCATGTAACGCCTTACCCTCCAACAAATTATTTCCCAAATACCACGTCCTACATCTCATCTTTACATCAAATGTGTATCCTAAAGCTGAGAATAAGACTGATCTTACTCCCTTTATGCTTCGTGTTTTCCATGTCGTTGTCAAGGGTATTCATATTTGCTTACCTTCTTTGATCGGATACGTCATCATTCAATTTCAATTACATCCTAAGCATGAGTCGATTCCATTTGGGCATCTTATATCTTGTCTTACATTTCATTACAATGTCCAAACCCTTTGTTTAAAGCGCCAGAATCTGAACTCTCCTTCAATAATTTGAACTTGAATATGATGAACCTCACTCCATTAGTGGAACAAACAAAATATTGAGAAGAACATTAACAAACTGACACCACCATGGATGGTATCTTTAATAACTGAGAAGATTCAAAAGATCTAGCTGACTCCAACTATCATCCCTCTCAATTTAATGAGAGGTTATCTGCATTAGAGGTGAAAGTTGATGCTCTGCAAGTATTCCAGGCATCATTAGCGCAAACCCAAAAATCTATTATGAAGTACAAGAAAAGTACTTCCATGAATCAATCGGAGTTTGTGGATTAATGATGCTTTGATGCCTGCACCATTTCATCAGGGTCAGAGTAAGATAGATTTGCTTATTTTCTTTACTTAAATCTGTACTAAACAATATTTGGATGATTTTCTTAGACATTATAGATGTTTGAATGATTTATCTTTCTGTTAGATTATGGATATATATATATTTTATTTACACTGTCCTATATAATGTTCCTTATTTTGATGCTATATCCTTCATGATATTCCTGAGATTTTAATATTTGGCAATTATGCTTATGCTATATCATGTGATTTGTTCTTCCTTTGTCAACTTGTGACAAAAAGGAGGAGAAATGAGTGTGTATATATGTTATGATTATGGAATTATTTGTGTTACATATTTTTTACAAGATATGTGTATTTCTTAGGGGGGGAGCTGGTATTTTCTCAGAGGTAGCTACATGCTATTGATTATTGATACGAGGATTACTAGGATTGAGGACAGCTTCAATGTTATTAATCTTGTGAATATAATCATTAATGCTAGTGGATGTATTATGTATGTTGTGTGTTTTGTCACGAAATTGACAAAAGGGAGAGATTATTAGTGCTTATATGTTTAACACACATATGGATTGTCAAATTTCGTAAGACAAAAGTGCTTCAAGGCAGATTGTAAGTATGGATTCACAAGCACTCTACATGCCTGAAGATCAACTCAAGATCGGTATACCTTCTCAAGTAGTCAACGCCCGATTTCAAGATAAGATCAAGTCAAAGTTCAAGATAAGTTGTCTCATATATTTGCTAAAACACAAGTGGTATAACCTTATAAAGACATTAGGTTATGTACCTTCAAAAATTCATTGATTTTGGGTTTTTTATAATGTTTTTGCTATGGAGTTTGACCAATCTAACTTCTGGTTTGGCCAGCCTAACTTCCTCGACTAACCTAACTTCAAGTTTGGGCAATATAACAAATTTTACTGAAAACTCGGCCAGTTTAAGTTTTGACTCGGCTAGCCTAAGCTTGAAATTCAGCTAGCCCAAGTGAGTTCGGGTCAAATTTCAGCAATGCAAACCTTTAGATTTTACACAAATTTGGCCAGCTGAATTTGACCTCGGGCTAATCGAATTTTGAATAAATCTTTTCATGCGCAATCCGATAGCTATTGGAATGAATCCGGTGGAATCTGGCAATTCGAAACCAGTCTTAGGCTAGATGAATTTCCAATCTCTTTTGATATAAATAGAGGTCTTCTCTCATTCTAAATTATGACAAAAAAAAATGAAAAATCACTCTAAACTTTCTGCAAGTGAGAGAGAAGCTCAAGTCCTCACTAAGCTATTTGTGTGGTATTTATAATTTATTTTTTAGCCAATTCAATTCCCTTTCTCAAAGATTATTTCAATTTTATTCTAAAAGAGTAATTTATACTCCTCTTTGAGATCTAATATAATTGAATCAAGTAGCGTCTGGGTTTTTCATTTCTAAATATCTATAGAACCCTATATTCCTTTGAGCGAACATTGCCTCATCTACATTCAAGAAAGAAGTTTATCTGCTATAAGCTTCTACTACGTCTTTGATTCTACGTTTGAATATAAGTATTTTACTGTATTTCATTTTAGGTTTTTCTGAGATAGCCTGTGAAAATCTCTGTGGGTTGATTTGTGATAGCCCATGAAAATCACAAAGTTGGTTTTTATTTGCGATAACCCATCAAAATCTTAAAAAAGGGTTTTATTATGGTGAACCCGTGAAAATCACAAAGTTGGTTTTTATTTGCGATAGCCCATCAAAATCTTAAAAAAGGGTTTTAATATGGTGAACCCGTGAAAATAAAAAAGAACTATATTAGGTTGTTAAGGTGAACCTGCGAAAACCTTGTTACAGTGAAAGCCAAAATTATGAGGGTAGTAATTTTGGGATTGGAGTAAGTGTGGTTGTTTTAAGCACCAAACCAATATAACTCCTTGTGCATTGTTGAGACTCAAATATTGCATATTTTTCCCCAGTTATATCTTGGTTTTATGAACATGATACTACTTAATGTCCTATTTTACTCATGTTTGTGTTGCAATGTGAATTTAAGAGCTTGGATTGAAAAGAATGTTAAAAGCATGGATTTAATGGTCAAGAATTACCAATCCAAAGATTGGATCTTATAAGACTAAGAATGAAGAATTCATATGCCAAAGATTTAAGAAAACCAAGTCAATAATGAAGAGAATAGAAGTTTTGAAGTTAATTTGCGTAATCCTCGACTAGTTCTGGCTCCTACTCGACTAGTCGAGGATTCCTCGACTTGAACTCTAGCAACAAAATCATATAAAATCAAGTCATCCTCGACCTGTCGAAGGAAACCCTTAACTAGTCAAAGGTGACCCTCGACCAGTCGAGGGATGTCCTCGACTAGTCCCAAGTTACGCAGACATCACACAAAGTGCGAAAATTTGAAACGGTTTCCAGAATTTTTCAACTCTGTGCGAAAGTTTGAGTTGCAAAACTATAAATAGGGGTCCTTAAGATGTTCCTAGGCATCTTATAGGGTTTGAAGAGTAGAGAAAAAGGGTGGAGCCGCAGTCCGGGAGTTTTCTTTTTCTTTCTTAGTTGATGTTTTGTTTAAGAGTCCTTAGTTCAATCATGTCTATGGTTGGCTAAACCTCTTAGCTAGGGCTAAGAGGTGCAGCTTGTAGCGTGATTGGGATGTTTGCTTTGTTTTGATTCATGTTTTGTTGAACTCTCTTGGATTCTAGTTTGATTATGAAGGAATATTTTTAGTTTTTAATGGTTTATTGTGACAAATTGTAATAGATCTACGATAGCTTAAGATATCTTCTTTTCCTAAATTGAAATTATGAAATTAAGAAATCTCATTGTTCACCATCGTCCCTTGGGCATGGTAGGATGATAGAATCCATCCTAACTTTCATAATTCTCTTATAATTGGTTGTGGATTGGTAAATCCTGTTGTTTGCCTTGGCTCTTGAGCATGATTAGGTAACGGAATCCTTCCAAATCTTCACCACTCTCATCCATTGATGATTAGATCCACGAGAAGTTCATAGATCTAACAATTCTATTTTCATCAATTGGATAAAATAGGACTCTGATTCCAGTTGTATCCTTGAATCAAGCAAGGTAGCATCTTAAGAACCTACAAGTGGATCCTTGGAAACCCTAGTTCCCACATTTAAATTTATTAGTGTTATATACTTTAATCACAATTACTCTCTCAAATATTCCAGATTTAGGTTTTCATTTTTTTTTCTAGTTCTAGTTCTAGTTACTTTCAGAAGACACACAAGTTTAGTCCATGTAGATTCGACCTCAGTCTCATCGAGATTATTACTACATCGTGACCTTACACTTGGGGTTGTGAACATGCATCTATGGTGAATGTTTATTTTCTTTTTGGTGGTGGATGTTATTTATTTCTTGTGGTGAATGCTCAAATTATTTTATATTCTCTTGCTAGTTTGAAAGATTGATTTTAAATTCATTCGTGAAATAAGATTGTCCTACCTAAGATTTTAGATGAAGATTGTCCTACTAATTATCTAGAATCAAAGTTTTTAATACTTAGACGATTGATTTATTTTTTTTAGCATTTTTTATTTATTTCGACTTTATTTCAATTATTTGGCATTGTCCTATTTACCCCCTTTAGGACATCAGTAGCTGTTGAGGGTCAAATATTGCATATTATCCCCCATTTATATCTTGGTTTTATGAACATGATAGTGCTTAATGATATATTTTACTCATATTTATGTTGCAAGGTGAATTTAAGAGCTTCAATTGAAAAGGTTACTAAAAGCATAGATTTGATGCTCAAGAATTACCAAGGCAATGGATGAATCTTAGGAGACTATGATTGAAGATTTCATATGTCAAATATCTAAGAAAACTAAGTGAGGAATGAAGAAAAATAAAGATTTGAGGTGAAGAAAAAGAATCTTGAAATCGTCATAAAAAAACATATTTTGAAACTCTGGATCATTTTTTGAAATTGTGCAGAGTTAAGTCTATTTTAGGAAACTGCTCAGAGTGAAGTCTATTTTAGCAAACTGCGTAAATTTGAGGCTTCTTAGGATTTTCGGACTTTTCAAATCAGTTTGAAGGAGGGAGTTCTCCACTTAAAAATTGGGCTTTTCACGGCATTCATAAGCCTCATTCAAAGCATTTAAGAGCAAGATTTATGGATTTTAGAAAGTTTTCAATTTTATTAAAGTTTTATAATTATTATTTTTTTTTTAGATTTTTTCTATTTTTGCATTTATTTATTTCTTTTTGCTTTTTTTATTTTGTAATTTAGTTATGTTTTTCTAGTTTCTTCTAGCCCAAGCTAGAAGGGAAGCACATTGGTTTAATGATTTTATAAATTATGATGATTGATTGTTTTTAATAATGAGATGAATAGTATATGCATGTTATCAATTATCTAAATTTAGGCTTTTAATCCTGATGTGAGATACATATGATTCCATCATATGAGATCTATGTTGATAGATATGCTTAACCTGGATTAGTTAGATTTTTTAGATGGGAGATGTTCTCAACCTGCTACATTTCTTTGATTCATTATCTTATGAATATTGAATGCTTAAAATCACTGGCGCTTCGGAATATATATATCAGTGATGCTAATCCATGATTCTCTAATCTTTTATATCATTTATTAAAATATTTAAACTGTTTTTTTTTTCGATTAGGCTGACCATAGTGCTCAGATCCTAGTTGTGTTACCAAAGTCATCATGACTTATGGAACATTAACCTATGTGTGGAACTTTAAAGCTTGAGTGTTGTTTTCAAATTAATTGAATTACATACATTCAGAACCTTTAAAATTATTTCATTTATTTAGTTTCTATTATTTAGTTAATTTTGCATTTGATTTTCTTATTATCACAAATCATCTTCCTGCGGGACCGACCCTGTATTCATAAGATATTACTTACGAACATCTGCACTTGGAAGCAAGCAATTAATCACTCTACTTTTTAGGAATAAACAAGTTGCGGTATTTTAATTCTTAACTATTTGTTTTTTTATCACAAATTGAAGGATTAGGATTTCTCACTACACGGCTTTTGGTGCATAACCCGTCTGTGAATGGTTTGAATTCTCAACCATGATTTCACTTGCAAAAATTGAGAATCCAAGAGCATACTATACTGATTGGGCACCTTAAACCCTGACCTTAGCATCCATAAGTGATGATACGACTGTCCATGCCCCCAAAACTAACATACATGTGTCTGTAAGTGTACAATCTATTGATTTTTCTTGGGTCCATTGCCTATGAGTTGTACAAGTAGGCCAATGACATATGGTGCACTCTTAGGTCACCTAAAAAGTAGGTCCGGTCCATGTTTGGCCGGTGACGCCAACACCAGCCAGATAAGTGGTGTCAAGTTATGTCGACCCACCATAATATGTGTTTTATCCATGCTGTCACTCTAATTTTTCAGCTTAATTTAGGGCATGAGTAAGGTCCTAAGCTCAAGTATACCACACGGTAGAAAACAGCGGAATTGAAAGCTTGCTGTTCAAAACTTAGAGGGGCTGTGAGCAAGTTAGATGGGAAGTTTTTTTTTTTTTTTTCGGTTAGCTTGTTAGTACACACCCATGTCAGTACACACTCCATGTTAGCCACCCCTACTACGGATCGATACCAAGACCTCGAGTGTTGAAACGAGGCATCTCTACTCACTCTGCCAGTTGAGCCACGGATCTGGGTGTGTTAGATGGAAAGTAAACGTTGTGTTGGGACCCAAAAAGTTTTTAACAGCTATTTCCTGTGCTGTGGTCTGCGTGAGCATTGGATGTGTATCATTTTTGTTTTGTTCAGTGCTAAAATAAGCTGGAGAAAAATAAAAAATAAAAAATATAGACGGAGTGACATAAAACACAAATATCATGGTGTGGGGCTCACAAAGCTTTGACACCAGCCATCTGGCTGGTGTTTGGTTTACCAGCCAAACCGTGTGGGGTCCACGGGTATTTCACGGACGGACACGGATTGCATCCTAAAGCCGCTGTCTCTAGCCATAAACGGGCAGTTCTATCGGCAGGCCTACCGTGATCTATCTGTTAATCCATTCCGTCCATCCCTTCTCTTAGATCATTTTAATATAAGTACACAAAAATAAGGCAGATCCAACGATCGAGTGGACGACACCAAATAATAAGCTTGTTTGCATTAAATGCAAGAGTCGTATGGGCTGTGGTCCACTTGAAAGTTTTATTTGCCTCAAATGTTTTAATACCCCTTAGAATGATCTGAGGGAAGGGATGTACGGCATGGATTAACAGATAGATAACGGTGGGCCCACCTGCAGAACTGCCCGTTCGTGGCAAGAGACGGGCGGGGGTAGGACGCAATCCGCGTCCTTCACGGTCAATCTTTATGGTAGGGCCTACAATTCTCGTGGATTGAGCTGCACATGTGCCATGTTGGTGGCAAAATGGTACCGCACCGGCTGGAAGCGGATTGCGAGTGAACCCGGAACAGAGATATATCTGTGGTGGGGCTGTGTGAGGCTCACAGCGATGTCTGCGACAAACTCATACCGTCCATATGTTTTGAACACAACAATAGAATAGGATTCTAAAAATCATACAGATCCGAAACTCGAGGGCACACCAACCAACAATGGGAACAGAAATGTCCACCTTTGAAACCTTCTTGGAGCTGCCCATGATGTTTATATGACATCCAAACCGTTCATAGGGTTATTACCACTCAGATAAACTGCAGGAATAAATATCATCCTGATATAAAACTTCTGTCAGCCGAGGCGTTTAATCCCCACTGTTTCGTGTGGTATGGCTCACGTAGTTTTAGATTTGCCTGAATTTTATAATCCTCCGCTATTTTGTTCTTTCAAAATAGATGGACCAATTGGATTTGTCACATATATCTGTGGACCCACACAGCCCGGGACATAGGAATATTTCTGTGCCCGGGTCACAGGCAATCCGCCTCCGCGCCGACGGCAATCTGCTGAAACATTTGTACAGAACCTTAGGTTGGTCCTACTACAAAGATTCCTTTTAAACCACAGGCAACCATGATCAGGCTTGCAACATCGTAGGCAATGCATCGATCGAAGTGCATATGCACGGAAACACCATTTGGGTCCTGGTTTTTTCTTTGACGGACTGCTAGGATGCTACTGCCCACACATTCCACGCTGGCATGTGTAAAGGTGCGTATGGGGACTCACAGCATACAATGTTATTGAACCTCTACAGCATAGTATCAATTATGTTACAATTTCATACTGGAACCTTAACTCTTACTCGGGTGGTAGACTCCCAGGAGTTCTAACACCGGGTCAAGGGTTCAAGTACCCACAGTGGTGAAATCCCACGGCATGCGTGTGTAAAAAAAATAAAAAAATGTTACAATTTCATACTTACCTCCGCTGCACGCAAGGTCACCATTGAGCAGAACAGCAGCATGTGCACAAGTAAAAGGGTTACCAGGACTGGAGGTGCCTCAGATGAAACCATTTCTCTGTTATAAAATTATATGACTATGTGCTTGAGGGAGAGAGGGAGAGGGAGAGGGAGAGGGAGAGAGAGGGTGTTGGTATGGTTAGTATTGGAGAGAAGAGTGTAAGCTAACGCTACTTATAGGGAGAAGAGCTGCAGTCATACACCTTTTTTTCCCTTCTTTTTTTGTGCTTCACATTGGTCAAACTATTGCAAATGCGCTTGCTTTATGTTAGTGAGTTCAACTTCCATGTTCCGTGATGTTGACCCAATCGACAGGAATCCACAGCACGTGCAGCAGATAACGATTTCTAGCAAAGGGCACAAAGCAGAGAAGACCCAGATGGTGGGACCCATAGGAAGATAAAGACCTCAAACCCCTTGCACATGCTCTGCCAAAAGCCGGCAGAAGAAAAACTCAAATGTTATTCCAAAACCAATGCTCCGGTCTCTCTCATGATACCTATTTATTAACCAGCAATAAATTTCTTCTTACCTTCTCTTCTCATCTAGAAATGAGGGGCCTACACTCACCATCATTCAAAATCCATTTCAAATCCTAAATACCAGTAAGAAGAAAGATAAACAAAAAATAATAATAATAAAGAAAGAAAGAGAGAAAAAAAAAAGTGATAATAATAATAAATAAAGAAAGAAAGAAAAAAAGAAAAAGAAAAAAAAGTGGTAATGCAGTTTTCCCGGTAGACCCTTCTTAGACCCTTGGGTGCCTACACATCAATCAAACAAGGAAGACTTGGCTAATGCAGGGGACCCTCCGATGCCAAAGTCAGGGATTTAGGTATTTGTAGAAGTGATCTTAGAGGAAAGGGGTTATCAGTGTGTAAAAGATTGTGTACCTTTCACCATTAGGGGTTCTCCTATTTATAATAGAGGGAAGATCACATTGTCGAACGATCTTTTCTATTTGACGGGTGAGTATCGTAGTCGAATTAGAAGTCCTAATATATCAAAGATCTTCCTGAAATCTTTGACTTACGAGATCTCCAGGAATCCGAACTTATCCCCCATGATCTCGGGAGAGAACTTTGAGTTGCTTCCTTAGATAAGATTGAACGTCAGTTAGAAACCGGTAAACTCGTCCGACCCATAGATAAGGTCAGAAGATGGAGGTAACGATACCTCAGAGATGAACGATGCTGAGTTACAAGAAGGTCGACATCATTCCGAAGATAATATCAGCAAAGCAAGCTTGTGATGTCCTTGTGTTGATTAACTTCAGTAGCCCTTAGTTTCTTCACCGGGCTTGACAATCCTATTAAATAGTGTAACGACTCGGGAAAATCTGTACAGAGACCCAAGTACCGCCTAAGGCAGAAGTCCCTCAGGACTAAATCCTTTAGAAATTAGAAGAGATTTAACTAAGTGATAACCTAGATTATCTGTGAAATTAGCACTAATCATTTTAAAAATTATCTGTAAGACTCAAAACCTGTAGAATCATTAACGCTATGTTACCCTAAATTCCAAAATCAATCTCTAAACCCAGTTGCTATCGGGAGCACTTTAAAACTTCGTATCGGACCTAGACTGCACATCAAAAGTCCGATGACTATAAAACAATAGGATTAGGACCGCCTTGCTAGACTTGACCACCACCTCGGAAATCAAGTCTAGACGATGTCTTGAGACTATTTCCTTGAGTCTGGAGTGAAGAGTGTGAGAAAGTGAAGTTTTTTTTAAAAAAAAAAAAATTAAATATGGATTTAAGTAATCTGAGTCGTGTCACTTATACGCCATTTATAAGCATTCTGACTGTTGGTTTTTTACCCAAATTCACCCTCGGATCAGGGAAGATGGCCCACACATGTCAAAGTACTTGTGGCCCTGATCGAGTTTCGGTGACCGTTGAACTGAAACTGTTCCGCCACGGTCGATTTGGAAACCCGATCGGACTGAAAACTTAACTTGCTTAAGATCCAATATTAGTGAGCTCAAGTCCAACCGCATTCAGTAAAAGGACCTCTAGAAGTGCTCCGTTGGATCGAAACAAGTACCCTTTGGCTATAACCTAAGTATACCTTGGCCCTTGGGCTAATTCCATCAGTTTTAGGCCTATATAAAGACCTTAAACCCTCTCTCACATATTCCATACGAATTCCCAATCCCTAGCTAAGATAGAGAAGAGAGTAAAGAGAGAGAAAGTGAGATAGAAGTGGGAGCTACTCCTGGGATTCAACCCCCGTTACTCCTCGTGCTTAAACATCATTACCGAATCTCTATTCCAGTGATTCCAACACTGTACTTGGGTAAGAAAAACCTAACCCTAAGCTATTCTAGGGTTTCCATTGTTGCAAGTAGCGAAATAGCTATCTTAAATCGTGCTATAGGTTGTCATTTCATCATTGACACAGACTTAGAGTCTCTATCGAATTCGTTATGCTTCTACGGCGTAAGGTGCGGACTATAGATGCATAGATTATGGTTTTCAAAGCTTTCAATGTCGGTTAATGATAGATTCTTAACGTGGGTGCTATTTCACATGCAAAATGCGATATCTGTTTTGCGTTTTAGTTATATACAAACTATGTGGAGTTTAGCGTATTCTTTGTAATTGTAGAAAGTACCATATACGTATGAAATTTGAAAGTGTGCTTGCCATGATTAACTACCGTGTGTATACTCTAGCTCTGCGTATAACAACTCCTTGGTGAGAAAATTTTCCCTAATACATGTTTGGGCCAACTTACGTTATGTAGGCTAATAAACGTAGTCCAAGTGTTTGTGAAAATGCTTGTATAAGTAAGTACTCAATAGATAGTACTTTAGATGGGTGTTGAGATAGGATTCTTAACTACCCTAGGGATGTGTATGATTTCCTCCATGCAAGTTGTTTAGTTTTATCGCTTTACTTATGAAATGCATGTGTATGGGTTCTCGTTTATGTTGCATCTTATAACATATTTGCTATTATGATTGGACTACTTGGTTACTCCTGTTTTGACTACTTCATATGCTTATTGGATAAGGTTGAATGTGTATGGGGCCATGTTATGGTCTAGGCAATCGGTAACAAGCTTTGAGTTCGTGGCTGAGATTTATTCGCCACGTAAGACGTGTTTGACGAACCCGAGCCGTATTAGAGTTGTCGGCAGTGGTTTGGCCACACGGAGTGTTTGCACACTTCATGTCGATCAACTTAACTTGCGCTCGTGCTAGTCGAGCTCGTCAAGTAACCCGATTGACCCGATGGATGTTCACCATGTATGGACGCTCTTATTTGAATTTAGGGTACCAAACTTACCAGTGCAATCCCGTCAACCTTGGTACCTCGATCCGCTAAGACTCATGAGCCAGACATGGTGGTATGGGACATCGTGGTTGAGTTGTCAGCCTATGCTGGGGCGATGAGCCTCCCCGTAGTGACCAGTGAGCAACCTAGACTCGTGAGTCGATTATGGTGGTATGGGATACTATATTCGAGCTGTCGGCCTACTCTGATTGGTGACGAGCCCTTTGTAGTGACCTCGAGTATATCCTGAAACTGCATTGGGGCGACAAGCCTTATTGCAGTATATAGGATATAACTAGACCTGTATTGATTGGTGACGAGCCCTTTACAGCGATATAGAACTATAATATTGTATGAGATTGTCTAGGACTGACGACCCTAGAATGGATCATTGTTTGGGTATTGATATAAGGGAGGTACCTTAGCTTCCCAATTCTGCTATATGAAAAGGACTAATAATTACTCGGTAATTATACTCATAACATCGCACTGCTTGTGCCCCGTGTTGAAGAGTACAGAGGGAAGAAAGCATGTCGCTGCCGTAAGATGGTGTCGCACGAGGGAGTGTAGGCGAGGGCATGCATCATGGAAATATTTCATCCTTGCATTAATAAGAGTATCTAGGAATGTTTAATATGTCTGCTTTATCATTACTTCTTGACTGAATTGATAACATGTTAATCTTTGCTCTATGATTCCACTGAGTTGATCACTCACTCCCACGTTCTGGGATGGTGTTCTGAACACCCACCAGACTCTGTCATAGTTGCAGATGACTACGCGACTCAGGAGGCAGAGCCTGATTTCTATGACAATCAGGATGAGTTCTCGTATATACAGTTCTCCGACGGTTTCGCTTAGGCCGTCCTGATCGACGGGGTTACAAGACTTATCATTGTAGTTGAACTACCACTTCACATTTTGTTTTTTGAACTATTGCATGTATATGGTGACTCAGTGATGTAATCATACTCTGGGGTTTGACAGTGATCCTTTGGGCTCATATACGCTTATATACATCTTTCAGTCTTCCGCTTGCGTTATATGAATTGATCTAGAGTATGAATTACTGTTTTGGTATAATCCCACTCATGATTAATACACCAACACAGACAACATTTTATCATCATTATCTATGTTGCATAAGTGATATTTTGGAACTCGAGAGTTGAGTTGCTACTCGACCCTCGATTTTCAGGGTGTTACAAATAGTTCTTCTAGGAAGCCTGTTGAAGGTCATGCTGACCTATGGTCATGCCGCTCTGACCTTAATTATACTTTGAGTAGTTTAGCCCATTGGTTCATGCTGCCGGTCCAACCTTCTCTTATAGATCGACCCATTTTTCCCATAACAGTAAGCCCCTCTGCTTTCAAGTCAGTAGCACGGACTTGGAAAGTAGATAGAAAGTTCCTAGGTCGGACTATTCTACCATAAATACTGAATATGGTGGCCAGGATGGAAGTCGATGCGTGTCAGTTATCATGTACGGCGTAGTCAAGGTGGAGTATCGTGGCTTGAGGCCATGTGACCTATCAGGCCACGTTTTCGGTGTCAGACCAATGAGAGAGCGACACATAGTCATTTCTCGGCAACGAGGTCGAGCAACAAGTAGGGTCCCGCCACTTGTTGACACAGGGTATTCGAGGGGGGTGCCGTATGGGTTTGCATTAATGGGAGCATTTAAACGCTGCCATGTGGCTCCTCTATATAAGGAAACCCTAACGTGCCAGCTGGAGTACGTTTGCATCTTCCCTTTGCATCTGCCCCTTTTTCACTCGTACTCATACTTACTGCTCGTAGAGGCAATTTTCGGCGACTCTTGTGAAATCACCGGTGACAGGGCAAAGTTCTCCTTCCAGTGAGCCATGCCCTTCAACTCACCCCCTCCCTTCTTTCCTTTCTTCTTCCTTATCGATTTTCGGCATTTTTGGGCTAACTGCCATGTTGGAATTGCTAAGTTCGTAGGAGGGGGCCTCTGGCGACGATAATGGGGCGAGTAGTCTCTTCCTTATGTTGAACCCACCGTCACCATTGCTGATGATAAGTGACGCCGATTTTTGGGTGTCGCAGTCATAGCGAGTGCTGGAGAGGTCCTCGACAGAACGACCGATTAGGGGAGAGCGAGATCTGCCTATTGAAGGGGAGTTAGACGAATTCCCTAGGGTGGATGAGGAAGAGGAGAGAGCTCCTGTGAGATCGACTCTCAAGGAGGCCAACTTAGCTCGGATTAGACTGGGATACCATATACCAGAGTCAGTAATCCTCTGAGTCCCATCACCCGACAAGCTTCCTACTCATCCGTTAGAGGGAGCAGTTGCCATTTTCGAGGTCGCCCTTCAGTGCAGCCCAACACTCCCTCTATGAAATATAGTAAGACAAGTGCTTGCTCGTCTGGAGTTATCCCGGGGTAGCTGATCCCCAATGCGTGGAGGGCATTGATCAGCTACTCTGTCCTTTAGTCCGAGCTAGAGCAACTTAAGCTTACTGTCAACGAATTCCTCCACATGTACCAGCTGAAGCCCAACCATTTTAATAGAGGCCGGTACTACCTCTTTGCTTGGAGGGGGACTGGAGGGGGTATGGTCACAGATGTCTTGACCTCTAATAAAAATTAGAAGGACAAGTTGTTTTGGGCTTATGGCAATTGGGAATTATCGGACTTGACCTTGCATTGTGGTTTGGTCCCCACTTCATTCACTGATCCAGGTCGACTTTCTTTGGACTTAGCTCTTTTTTTTGGTCGATCTCTAGTGTTCTTAATCGTTTGTGCATGCTTTCTTTGATGCAACTATTCCCAAACATCCTTCCATCCTTGAGGCTCAATCTCTTGCTCGGATTCAGGGAGCAAGGTCATTAGGAGAAGAAAACTGATCTTGGAGAAGGCTTCTTCAGTCGAAGCTTCTACTTAAGACGGGTCTCGATACCAAGCTTACAGGTAAGAGCTTTGGTCAACCTTTAAGACTTAAAAAATTTATGAGTTTGTAGGTAAATCCCTTTTCATTCTAACTGATGTAGAAATGCCTTAATCTCGTCCCTTGTTAAAGCCTGTCTCAAAGCACAAGGCACCTCTCCCCAGGGAGATTGTGCCGACGAAGAATACAAAGAAGACAAAGATGACCTTCAAAAGCAAAGGGAGAGTCGGTCCTTCATCTCCCACTGTTGTGGAGATTGAAGATGAGGCAGCAGTTACTAAGCTTGCCCCTGTTGCCGTTGAAGCGACGGTTGAGGCGACCGTTTGGTCTCGTCCTAAGGAGAACTAGGGAGATGCCGAGGCTTGGCTTGTGGAGGCCCGGGAGATGGTCGGGCCTTTTGAGGTTTGGAAGAAGGGGCAACATCCTTCTAGGATGATGCACTGAAGCATAGAGGAACTTTTGCCTTGGGTAGAATGACATTTACCCACTGTTGAATTCCTCGGCATGCTGGAGTCTTCATCAGACGTGATCCTTGCATCCATGATGAAGAGGTTTTTTGGAGTAAGTCGGTCTTTTTAATACTTATTTTTTCTTTCTCTATTCGACTCCTGACATCGTTTCACTCTCCTTTGGCAGTTTGCCCTTGTCCACTAAGGGTCCACTGCGAGATTGTACCCTTGTGGAAGGAGGCATGGGAGAGTGAGAATAAACTCCCACAGAAGGGAGCAGAAGCCGAACAGTTCTACATTGCGGCTGAGGAATCTCGTGCTGCGGCTGTTGCAGCCGACCAAGCCCACTCTATTTTGGAGGCTCAAGCTACAGATTTGAAGGTCGAGCTACTGGCAACAAAGAAGCTTCTCATTGAGCCTTCTAAAATGTCGGTTCGATGGGAGGTCGAAAAGCCGAGATTGAAGGCAAAGCTCAAGGAGGCTGAAGTAGAGGCCCAGGCTGTTATCTCCTCAGCTTGGGCATCCACTGTTAAGGAATTCAAGTCTTCCGAAGAGTATCTAGAAGACAAAGTTGCCTTTTACCGGATGGCATTTGAGAAGTGCATCAAAGAGATCAAAGAAGTTTACCCAGAACTAGACCTCTCTGGCTTCAAGGACGCTAGCTCTGAATCTGAGGCCCTTGCTGAGGACGTGCCTTCCGAGTAGCCCCCTGAGGCTTAAAGACATGCCCTTTGTATCTCTTTTGTTTCGTAGACTTAATGTAATACGATCCTTGGAGCTTTATCAATACAATACAAATTTTCTCTTTTAGCGTAATGTTTGTATGCGAATTTTTCTAAGTAGATAGGTCGGATTCTAGAAAGAGGGTCGGTCCGTCAAAACCTCAGTTGTAGTGGCCGTCGAAAGTTTACTCCTGCTTTTAGGATTCGACTAGTTGATTGGGTTTTCCTCCCCTTATAATAGGGGAAACCCTTATGAGTAGTATTCTACTTACTATGTATGTAAGTGCTAGTAATGTAAAATCTGACCTCCTCTTGAGGAGTCAGCGCATTGATAGGGGGCTGTTCTTCATAGTTATCTTGGGAAGCCCTTTGTAGAATTTTTCGGCAAACAATCATTTACAGGCGCGAAAGTAGGAAACAAAATGCAGGATTTCATTACACTAACTTGAATATGACCAGTACATAGTAAACTATGTAATTGATGTGGATCAGTTCCTTAGGAGTGGTAAATCTTGAGATGTTCAGCATTCCATAGTAGGAGCTAACCATCCTGATCTTTAAGTCGGTATGATCTAAGTCAACTTGTACTTGTTACCACATAAGGTCCTTCCCAGTTAGGGCCCAAGGTTCCTGAGCCAAGTTCCTTGGTGTTTTGGAAGGTTTTCCGAAGAACTAAGTCCCGAGCTTGGAATCTACTGACTTTTACTCTGGCATTGTAGAAACGAGCTACTTGCTGTTGTCAGACTGTAGTCTTAATCCAAGCTTGTTCTCTTCTTTCCTCAAGAAGGTTGAGGTCCAGTGCCATTAGCTCAAAATTTTGTTGTTCGTTGAAGGATCTTGTCTGAACAGTTGGTAGCCCAATTTTGACCTCAACTCCAAAGGCTAAGGAAAAAGGGGTTTCCCCAGTGGTCGTCCGGAATGTAGTTTGGTATACTTAGAGAACTATAATGCCCTAAAAATCGAGGGTCGAGCAAAGCTCAACTCTCGAGTTCCAACACATCACCTATGCACTATAGAAAATGATGTTTAAATGTTGTCCATATTAGTGCATGAAACATGAGTAGGATTACACTAAATCAGCTTATCATACTCCAGAGTTAATGTAATTGAGCAAGCGGAAGACTGAGATAGGTATATAAAGTATATGTATGGGTTTCATAACCCCCAGAGTATGATCATGTAGCCAGGCTGAATATATACACAATTTGCTTTCAAAATATATAAAATGACAAAATGTAAGTGTTTAACTAATCCAATATCCTTGTAATCCCATCGAAGCAGCGCGAGGTCTACATAGACCCACCTGAGAGCTGCATGTAGGAGAATTCCTCCTCCTCGTCAATGAAATCTGGCTCCATCACATAAGCCTCATCGCAACCTGCATCTCAATCAGAGTCTGGTTGGTTTTTTAAAACACCGTCCCAAAGTGGGAGTGAGTGATTAACTTAGTAGTACTATAAGGCAAAGGTTAACATGTTATCAATTTAGTCAAGCAGTAATGATAAAGTAGTACAACAATAATATCTTAAGTACTCTTGTTAATGCAGGGATGGTATGCTGTAATGATACATGCCCTCGCCTGCACTCCCTCAACGACTTCATCTTACGATCACGCATGACAAACTCCCAAAAAGTGCGCTTTCTCGCCAAAACACATGCAATGCGGTGCATGGTCGGGTTAGCTAAGTAATTTATTAGACTTATTCATATAGTAGATTCAGGAAGCTAAGGTACCTCCCTTTTTATCATTTACCCAAGCAAGGATCCACCTAGGGTCGTCAATCCTAGTTAATCACATACAATAGGCAATATAATCCCTGTATCCTAGACCGTACTGTTCCATAGACTTCCACGGTCTTCCCGGTCGAATTTCGGCAACCTTCGACCCTTAACCGGTATTTGTGTGTGACCCTGATTCACTCGCCGTCAACCCGAGTCGACTCGACCCAAGACTTGTACCTTAGCGACCGCGTCGTCACCGTGGTTCCGATGCCGTGACTCGCGTGCCGATGCGATACTCTGGCCAGGAGATGTGGGCCAGCGTTCGGTACGAGAAAAACACCGCGCGTACGAATCCCGAGAGAATCTCTATGACTTGTCATATCAATCAATCCCATCATATTAAGTACATGTCAAGTACACATCACCTTTCACCCTTTCCCAAGCAAGCCCCAAAAGTCAAAAAGTTCTTACAAGCCCATACCTTTCTTACACCAAAAACCCCTAAAGTCAAAAAAAGTCTCTTACACACCCATCCCTCTCTCTCCCATCCATCACTCCATCACACATCACCCATCTCTCTTTACAACTCTCTCTCTCCTTCATTTTCAAATCACAATCCAAGTAACTCAAGAGCACCATCCGTCCAAGCCTCTCCCATTCCTCCCAAGCTTCAAGTGTGGCCAATTTCCTACCCTTTCATCTCCCATCTCAACCATCCAAACCTCATCTCCTCCGTTGGAATCGAAGCTAAGGAGTTAAGGAAGCCAATGGAGCAAGAAGATCAAGTGGTGGGTGCTTTGATAGGGTAGTTTTAATATTTTTAAGATGGGCCAAGTGAGGCCAACCAATCAATGGTTTGGATCTCACTTTGGGCCCTAAGATGTGGCCGATGGCCCACTTGGATCATTATGATCATTCCATGATGGGGTCATTCTCCATGGACCCCATCATGATGTTTATTTTCCTTGCATACTTAGGGTCATCTAAACCGTCTAATTTAGTGGAGAAAGGATCTCTACCGTTAGATTTCGATTTAATGGGCCCACATGAATTGGGACCCACTTGATTTATGTTGTACATCATGGAAGGGAGGGCTCATAGTGCCGGGGTCCCTCCATCATGCGTTTCTCACTCTCTATCTCTCTCTCTCTCCCTCTCTACTTCATTTTTTTCTATGTGATCATAACATGGTTGTTTGGCCCACTTGGATAGACCCACCCCGAAACATGTATTTTATCCAAACCATCTTCAAGTGGAGCCCACCTTATATGTATTTTACCACACCACTTAAGCATGTGGTGGCCCACCTTAGATATGTGTGTGCCTAGACCGGGACGCTAGACGCTATAATGAAAAATATATATATATATATCACTTTGATTTAGAACTTGAAGTGGACCGCACACACAGGCCCCACCACTAATCCATTGATCCGATCCATGCCGTCCATCTCATTCCCTGGATCAATTTAGGCATTGAGACGAAAAATGAAGTTGATCTGAGCATCTGGTGGGCCATAACATAGGAAAACGTGGTGGTTACCATTGAAAAATCGCCTATTGTTTCTATTCACCAAAGTATATTCAATATTGGTCTCGTTTAGTTTGTATTAAGCCATAAGACCCGACGGTTGGGTCGGATTCATCTGATACGGGCCCCATTGAGGAAAAACCTCAGGAAAAAAAAAACTCGTAAGCAGCAGTTGCTGCTGCTGTCAGAAAGGCAGCAGGCGCTGCCTGTGCACCAGCGCTCGGGCGGACGGGCGGGCGGACAACACCCACTGCTCTAGCCATGGGCCCCAGCTTGATGTTTATTTGTCATCCAACCCGTTCATGAGGTGGGCCACTCCCAGCAGTGGGCCCCCTCCAAATCTCAGCCCCATCCACAACTCAGGTGGCCCACACGTGAGGAAACAATGGGATTGAGTGGCTGCCATTAAACCTTTTTTTTGGGTTCTCACTCAGCGGTTTGGATGGAAAATAAATATTACGGTGGGCCCCATATGGGGCTACACTTGATGTGTGTGCTGGTCAGGCCGTCCAGGGCCTGGACAATCATGATTTTATATATATATATATATATATACATATAATTATATATATAGTATATATTATATTATATATATTGCATATAGTATGTGGCAGTCCAGGCTGTCCAGGGCCTGGACGTGGATATTTTATATTTTATATAGTATATATTATATTATATATATATATTACGTATTATTTTATATAATTATACATAATGGTGGGCCTTTCGTGGGACCCACCCCTACCTTTCTAGTGCAACTACATCACGTGTAACAGGTATATAGCTGCCCCTTTGACGGCAGGAAGCCCACAACTCCACATTGATGTATGTATTCTGCACCATTCATTGATTGAACGGTGGGGCTCACCATGATGCATGGGTTGCACCCAATCCGTCCAACCATCTTAGAAGTCCATTTTATGGCATGGGCTTAGAGGATGGGCCAGATCCATAGTCCAAGTGAACCCCACTTTGGCATGTTGTAAGGCCCATTAAATGTATTGGGGCTTATGGGTTGAAGCCCATTTGATATACATATGGGGCCCAATTGGTGTGGCCCATTTGATACACATAAGGCCCATGAGGTTAGGCCCATTTGATGCATTCTAAGGCCCACGGGTTATGGCCCATTGCAATGCACATAAGGCCCATTGGTGCGGCCCATTGATGTGGCCCACTTGATGAATATAAGGCCCATATGATATGGCTCATTTGATATATTGAAGGCCCAATGAGATGTACCTAAGGTCCATTGCAATGTGTGACCCCAACATGGTTTATGTAATGATGTTTACGACGGGCTATGTCTTGGGAGCAATGGTGGTTTGACGTCTACATTGTAAGTATAATGTTGGTTCAATGTCCACATTACAATTCTCCCTAGGGCCCATTGATAGGCCCATACATGTGTGTAAGCCGTCTAAGCCCATCTTCGTTATGAACTGCATCTATTACCATATAACATGCTTAGTATAGTCTCATGATTCACGATCATACGCATCATATGTATGCTTGATATGAGAAGTGACTGATCATAGCATATGCCTTTGGGCAAATTATTTTATAGTTTTTGTTCATCATCATTGTATTTCCCTTTATGCTCATTATACTTGTAAAGTTTTTTATCATAGTGGAAATGTGGAGTTTTTGGTTGTTGTTTGTGGGTTGTGCCTTTGGTTATGCTTATTATGAATCAAACTAATGTTGAAAATCCTCCTCGTAGCATCCCAGGATCGGAAGCTGGCGAATGGGCGCTGGGAGCCGAGAATGGGGTTCTACAGAGGCTGTCGACGGCAGATTCGGCGATCAGGAATTTTGTGAGCCCGGTTTTCGAGTTTGGGGCGTGACAGAAGTTGGTATCAGAGCATAACTCGAAAATAACCAAGAACAACATTACATGTCTGCTATGAATGATTTAACTCCTAAGTTCGGATAGCTTAGCGATCTTTTATTACAGACCCTTTAACGTGCGTGCCTTCGCGAGCCTTTAAGTTGATAGGCACCTTCGCTCTTTCTTGTAGGACATGTCGTACAGGAGAGTGACCCGATTGACTCCCACACCACCACCTGAGACTCCAGCTCCACCACCTACGGCTCCCTCCCTACCACCTACGATCCCTGCTCCACCACCAGAGATTCCTACTGCCCGGCCTATGGATGCAGCTCCTCCACCAGAGACCTGTGTGGACCCGACCATATCCGTGAGTGCCTCCCAATTACAGCCGATTATGCAGGATGTGACAGCCGCACTTCAGGGGCAGAGCAGACACCCGGTTATTTCACTGGCCCAGGCAGAGCAGGAGCGCGCTAGTGCCCTCCTTCGAGAGTTCCGACGACTCAATCCCCCGCATTTCCAGGGTGAGTAAGACTCGACGGTAGCTGAGAGATGGTGCGCTGATGTGGAGAAGATATTCGAGATGATGGGATGCACGACTGAGCGGCGAGTCCGATTAGCCGTATTTCTCCTCCATGGTGAGGCTGAGCACTGGTGGACGCCAGTCTCCCGAGCAGCGGGCCCTGATTTTGTATGGACTTGGGAGGATTTTGTAGATCGGTTTGACCGACAGTATTTTTCTGATCACATCCGACGACAGCGAGCATTGGAGTTCGAGGCCTTGGTGCAGGGCGATATGACAGTGGCTCAGTACGCGGCTCGTTTTGTAGCACTGTCTAGATTTGCACCATACTTGGTGGATGATGAGGAGTGGAGAGCCCGTCGATTTGAGGGCGGCTTGCGTTACGATCTTCGAGGTCGTGTTATTGGGCATGAGTTCCTGACTTTCGAGGGAGTGGTACGGAAGGCCTAGATTTTTTAGGCTGAGTGGGACGGTTCTCAGTCTGATCACGGTCAGAGGAGAGACCGAAAGAGGCTTGACTGGTTGTCTCAGACGAATCCCACCCTCGTCCACTCACTCGCCCTGTCGTGCATCTCTCCAAAGACCTCCACCACCACCTCCGAGGCAGTTCACAGGCTCTTGTTTTAGGTGCGGTACGACGAGGCACCATATGTGGGAGTGCCCCCAGCCCCAGCAGCAGCAGCAGCAGCCGAGAGGTCCACAGGAGCCTCCACCATAGCAGCAGCAGAGACCCCCACAGTAGCAGCATCATCACTAGCCTCCGAGGCCACAGTAGTAGAGGCAGCAGTTTCAACCGCCTCAGTGACAGCAGTAGCAGCAACAAGCTCAGAGAGGATAGACACCTTCCCAACCGGCTTAGGCTAAGTTTTATGCGGCTCAGCAGGACCCGCAGTCATCCGGAGGAGTTGTTAAGGGTATACTTTCAGTATCTGCATGCATTTCATGTGTGTTGTTTGATTCTGGTGCATCTCATTCTTTTGTGGCTGAGAGTTTTTGTCGATCGACTGGTTTGCCATTGGAGTCTGCTCGTGAGGGGTTGACAATATCGACTCCCTTGGGAAAGACTGCAGTGTTGGGCCGATTTTCTCTTCTTACCCCGTTTGGTTGGGCATATCTTTTTGCCTGCCGATCTGTTTGCATTGCCGATGTCCGAGTTCGACGTCATCTTGGGCATGGATTGGCTTGCCGAGTACCATGCCATATTGGATTGTTCCACGAGGACAGTCACGTTTTGTATACCTACCTTGCCACAGTTCCAGTTCATTGCTGAACCCAGAGGAGAGTCGTTGTCTTGTTTGATGTCTTGTGCCATAGAGGAGCCCATATCAGTGAGCATCGACCAGTTGCCTATGGTTTGCGATTTTCCCGATGTGTTTCAGGAGATTCCGGGATTACCGCCTCATCGACTCACCGAGTTTCAGATTGATCTCGTGCCCGGTACTGCGCCTATTTCAAAGGCCCCATATCGTATGGCACCATTAGAGTTGTGGGAACTGCAGAACAGTTGGATGAGTTGCGCGAGTTAGGCTTTATCCGTCCAAGCAGTTCGCCGTGGGGAGCGCCAGTACTCTTCGTGAAGAAGAAGGATGGCTCGTTGAGGCTCTGCGTAGATTACCGCGAGCTCAACAAGGTCACGATCAAGAACAAGTACCCGCTCCCAAGGATTGATGATTTGTTCGATTAGCTGTAAGGTGCACAGTTCTTCTCGAAGATCGACTTGCGTTCCGGTTATCATCAGATTCGGGTCCGAGAGGACGACATTTCGAAGACAGCATTCAGGACGCATTATGGTCATTTCGAGTTTCAGGTTGTAAGTGCTATAGTTTATATCCCTATCTGTTGTCAAATTTGTGGTGCCAAAATCACTGTTATATATAACTTGCATAAGTGAAGCTCTCTCAAGGATCAACATTCATAAACAAGCTAAGCTCACAACAAGCAAAGCTCACAAGTACAAGGATCAATCTTGAATGCAAGAAGTGCTCACAAGACAAGACTCAAGCTGCAAGACATCAAGAAGAGTACAAGGCAGTTTGTAAAGAACTCAAGACACTTTCAAGATTGAGCTACATCAAGATTTCAAGATTGAACTACATCAAGACTTCAAGGCTCATACTTCAAGGTCACTAGTTCCTAATGTTTCAATGTCCTTACTTCATGGTTGAGGTTTGACTGACCTTAGGTTGACCTTAGAAGTAGGTCACTTTGGATACATAAATCGAATGTTTATTTTACATAAGTTTGGTCTGTTCTTCGACTAGTCCTAGGCCTTTTTCGACTAGTCCTAGAGTTTCTTCAACCAGTCTAAGAAATTCCTCGATCAGTCGTGAATTTGTTACAAATTTTGGATAAAATCTGTTAGGCTTCGACTAGTCCAGGAATCTGTTCAACCAGTCGAAGGAATAATGTCGACTGCATCTTCGACCAGTCGAAAATCTTCGACTCAAAATCCAGCGATGTTTTTCAGGTTCTTGACGATTGAAGGAGACCTTCGACGATCGAAGGTGACCTACGACGATCGAAGGAGACCTTGACGTCGTAGAACGGTCCAAAGCTTATCGCGCCTAATTTTTAAAAATTAATATTATTGTTATTGCTTCGACTAGTCGAAGAGCTCCCTAGACCAGTCGAAGACGCGATCTGCTCACCTATAAATAGTGCACGAATCTCAGAAGAAATGATCGAATTAATTAATCCATTCAAGCCAATCTTCGTCGAACTTCTGAGAGATAATTTTGTGCTCCATCTAAGCTAAGTGTGCTTACTTAATATTCTCTTTCCTTAGCTTTATTTAATTGATTTTGTTTCTGCTATTCCAATCTAATTTGATAAGAGGAATTGTTATTCCCTTTCTTTGGAATCAAAATCAATTAAGGCAAGCCCTATTTGCTTTAATTTAAAATCTATTAGAATTAGAACCATTGTAATTGAGTATTGGACATTGAACTTAGACATTCAATCATCTACTCTGATTTGGTTCTACCGGGCTGCTACAACGAAGGAGATAATCAGGTATTTTACATTTAATTGTAAATTCCTTTCTGTTTTGGTTTCTTTCAAGATTTGCCAGAAAAATCTTGTTATATTGGTTATCTGAGGAGAGCCAGGAAAACTCAGAAGTGGGGTTTTTTAATTGTGTAAGCCCACAGACAAAGACACAATTGTAAAGGTTTTGGGTGAACCTGGGAAAACCTATTTTGTTAGTGAACGCTAATATCCCCTGTGTGTGGATATTAGGAGTGGAGTAGCATTCTGTGTGGCTATTGTTTAACAGTTGGTGAACACACAAGCAAACCACTATAATCCCTTGTGTTGTGGTTGAATGATTTATACTTCTGATCTTTAATTATTCTTTTGTGGGATGTATGTATGGTGGTGAATGTTGTAATCATTTAATTCAAGCATTGTGAGAATTTTGTAATAGTTTAGAATTTATTTTCTGCTATTCCTTTGTCAGCTTGATATTCAATTTCCTTTAAAAGTTGTTCTAGCAAGGTTGCCCTGCCATTTTTATGGTGTATGGCTGTCCCTAGAACAATACATCTGTGATTACAATTTATTTTAATTCAGTTTGTATTTATTTCTGTATTCCTCTTTGGTTTGAGATTTGATACAAAGATCTTTCTAGAAATAAGGTTGTCTTACCATAAACTCTGGTTTTTAGTGTAAGGTTGTCCTTAGAACAACATTTGTATCAACCTCTCAAGATCTGAATTTTGAGGTTATTTTACTTTCTTGCATTGTGATTTATTTTGACTATCATATTCTTTTTAATTCCGCTGTTATAAGTTTTATTTGGCATTATCCTATTCACCCCTCCTCTAGGACATATAGCTAGGGCCTTTTCAAGTGGTATCAAAGCTTAATAGCTCTTTTTTAGTTCTTGGATTTAATTCCTGAGCTAACGATTTAAGCTATTTAAGTGTCAAATTTTGATAGGCTTTCAGTCACAAGGCCTCCACCCTTTGATGGTTCCAACTATGCCTATTGGAAAGCCAGAATGAGGATCTACCTCAAATCAATGGATGAAAATGTGTGGCAAGCCACAGTGACTGAATGGAAACCTCCTATCATGGAAGTTACTGGGGTTGATGGTTCAAAATCTATGAAAGTCACACCATATTACCAATGGACCACTCTTCAGAAAAGTGAGAGTAGTGCAAATGCTAAAGCACTAAATGCAATTACTTGCGCACTATCACCGGATGAGTTCAAAAGAATCATTTCCTGTGATACTGCAAAGCAAGCTTGGGATATATTAGAAATGACACACGAGGGTACTACAATTGTCAAAAAATCTAAAGTCCAACTCCTCACAACTAGATTTGAAGAAATTCATATGGAGGAAAATGAAATGTTTATGGACTTTTACACTAGATTGAATGACATTATAAACACAATGTGGGGTCTTGGCGATAAAATCCCAGAAAGTAAAGTGTGTGCAAAAATTTTACTCTCACTTCCTGAACGGTTCAATTCTAAAGTAACCGCGATCCAGGAACTTCATGATACGGATAATATGAGGGTAGAAGAACTAGTTGGTTCTCTACAAACCTACGAGTTAAACTTTAAAGCTCCTAAAGGTAAATCTATCGCACTAAAATCTTCTAAATGTAATTCAGAAGAAAATTCTGATTCAAAAGATGATATGGCTCTTTTAGCTAAGAAATTTTATAAGATTTTCAAAAGCAAGAAAAGGGTTGATTTTCAAAAATCAAATGATAAAAAGAAGTTTAGACCCAAATCTCGAAAATCTTTGAAAGATAGTCAATGTTACAACTGTCAAGAATATGGGCACTTAGCAAATAGATGTCCTAAAAGGGACAAACCCAAGAAGAAGGGTATGTTGGCTACATGGGATGAATCATCTGATTCTGAAGGTTCTTCTGAATCAGAAGATTGAAACTGAGTCGTGTAATGAGGTTAAAGCTCTTATGACTCTAGCCAAATTCACAATTTCAGATAATGACTCAACAAGTGAAGAAAATCTGAGTAGTGAATGTGAAAATGAAGATGATCTTCAAGACGCTTACAATGCCCTATATAAGGAAAGTTGTAAAATTGTTGTCAAACTTAAACTTCAAAAAGAAAAGTTTTCTAAACTCAAAAAATGTTTTGAATCACTTGTCTTAGAAAAATCACAAATTTCAGATTGTTTTGAAAAATCAAAATGCGATTTGGAATTCAAAAACTCCCTAATTATTGATTTAAAATCTGAAATTGAGAAACTTAAAACTGAAGTATCTTCTCTTCTGAGTCTAAAGGACACATGGAAATATGCCCAAGGTGATCTAAAGTTAGAGAAACTTTTATCTGGATCAAGAAAATGTGGCGATCTATCCGGGTTGGGCTATGATAAAAATCTACCTCCTAAACAAAAGTATACTCCTCCTATGTTTGTTAAAGGAGAGTCCTCAAACTCAAAAGGGAAAAGTACTTATCAAGATTTTTCTAGAAATTCAAAAACTTTTCAAAAACCTATAAGCAGCCATGCCAATTTTAATCAGAAACGAAATCCACTCGCTGAAAAGATAGTTGATTTACTCAAGGAGTTCTTAAAATCTAACTCTATAGGTCATTCCTACAAATATACGCAAAAGAAGACCAACTATGTTCTTAAACCCAAAACAGTTATGAAATGGGTTCCTAAAGTTACCTGCTTGGTTGCTCACACTGCTTTCAAAGCAACAAGTCATTCAAAGTGGTACCTAGACAGTGGATGCTCCAGGCATATGACAAGTGACAAAGCTTTATTCACGAATCTGAAAGATATGACTGATGGTTCAGTCACATTTGGTGATGGTAGCAATTGCAAGATTATAGGCCAAGGTACAGTTCAACTTTTTAATCTTCCAGTGTTTAAAAATGTTTTATATGTTGAAGGCTTAAAACATAACTTGCTTAGTATATCTCAAATATGTGATAATAACCATAATGTTCGGTTTTCTAATCAAAGTTGTGAGATACTAAACAATAAGGGTTCTGTAATATTAATTGGACGTAGAACGTCTGAAAATTGCTATATTATTAGCGAATCCAGCTCATCTAATCAAACATGTTACACGGTCCATACGGAGACTGATTTATGGCACAAACGTCTTGAACATGTACATTATCGAAATTTATATAGATTGAGCAAACGAGAACTTATAAGAGGTTTACCCAAACTTCAGAAATTAGATAAAATATGTGGTGAGTGCCAGATAGGCAAACAAACAAGGAACTCACACAAAAAGGTGAATTCAAATACCACATCAAGACCACTCAAACTTCTCCACATGGATCTGATAGGACCTACCAGAACAGAAAGTCGTGGTGGGAAAAAGTATATCCTGGTAATAGTTGATGACTTTACCAGATTCACTTGGGCAGTCTTCTTAAGGGATAAATCTGAAACCCTTGAAGAAGTAAGAAAAGTTTTCAAAAGGATTCAAACTGAAAAATCTTCTCAAATCAGTAAAATTCGTAGTGATCATGGATCTGAATTTGAGAATAGCAATTTTGAGAAGTTCTGTACCGACCAAGGAATATTACATGAATTCTCTGCTCCTAAAACTCCACAACAAAATGGAATTGTAGAAAGAAAGAATAGGGTGCTTCAAGAAATGGCTAATGTCATATTGAATAGCATGAAGCTCTCTAAAAATCTTTGGGCTGAAGCAGTCTCAAGACAGCTTGCTATATTATTAACCGAGTCCACACTAGCAAAGATAATAATAAAACAGCTTACGAATTGTGGTTCAATAAAAAGCCTACTGTTAAATACTTTCGAGTTTTTGGCAGCAAGTGCTATATTTTACGTGATCATGAAAATTTAGGAAAATTCGATACGAAGAGTGATGAAGGTATTTTTCTAGGATGTTCCTTAAATAGTCGAGGTTATAGGGTTCTGAACAAAAGGACTGGTGTGATTCAAGAATCCATTAACGTTGTCATTGATGATCACTTAAACACGCCAATTTCTAATTCAGATAATGATGAAGTACTAATCATTGATAAACCCGATACTTCATCGAATCAGACTGATTCTGAGTTGAGGACTGTTAAAGATCATCCAACCACACAAATTCTTGGAAACCCTCTCACTGGTGTTCGCACCTGTAGACAACTTGAGGATATATGTAATTATGTATGTTTTACATCCCAAATAGAACCATCTAACGTAAAAGAAGCTCTTGCTGATGAGAACTGGATTGTTGCGATGCAAGAAGAACTCAACCAATTCGTAAGAAATGATGTTTGGTATCTCGTACCAAGACCTAAAGATAAACACATCATTGGAACAAAATGGATTTTCAAAAATAAGTCTGACTAGTGTGGAAAAATAATTAGAAACCAGGCTAGACTAGTGGTACAAGGTTATACTCAAATTGAAGGGATTGATTTCGATGAAACTTTTGCACCAGTAGCACGTCTTGAATCTATCAGACTATTTATATCCATTGCATGTTTTAGAAAGATAAAGATCTATTAGATGGATGTGAAAAGTGCTTTTCTAAATGGCAATTTACATGAAGAAGTCTATGTTGAACAGCCAATGGGTTTTGAAGATTCCAAAAATACTGATTATGTATATCGGCTTAAAAAGGCACTTTATGGATTAAAACAAGCACCTAGGGCATGGTAAGAGAAACTAACAAAATTTCTTTTAAGTCATAATTTTCAAATGGGATCTGTTGATAAAACTCTGCTTGTTAATCATATCTTAATGGTGCAGATTTATGTTGATGATATCATTTATGGATCAACTTGTACTGACTTGACTACTGAGTTTGTAGATTTGATGAAATCACAATTCGAAATGAGCATGGTTGGGGAATTGACTTATTTCCTTGGATTGCGAGTAAAGCAACAACTTGAAGGAATATTCATTTCTCAATCTAAGTATGCCTTGAATCTAATCAAGAGATTTGGATTTGAGAATGGCAAGAATTTTGATACTCCTATGAGTACTACCCCGAAACTCTCAAAAGACTCTAATGGTAAAAATGTTGACTCAAAACTTTATCGGAGTATGATTGGTAGTTTGTTATATTTAAGTAAGTAGACCTGATATTTCTCTAAGTGTTGGTATTTGCGCAAGATATCAATCTAATCCAAAAGAATCTCACTTGATTCGTTGTCAAGCGAATTATTAGATATGTCACAAGTCTGTAAATCTCGGTCTGGTATCCTCATGAGACCAGTGTCCAATTAGTTGGGTACTGCTGATTGGGCTGGTAATCTAGATGATAGAAAATCAACCGGTGGTGGTTGTTTTTATATTGGAAATTGTCTAGTTTCTGGTTTAGTAAGAAATAAAATTCTATATCACTTTCAACGGCTGGTAATGCCTGGTAATGCATGTACACAGCTTGTTTGGATGCAACGAATGCTAAGTGATTATGGAATTAAACAGGATTCTATGTTATTACATTGTGATAATTCTAGTGCGATAAATATTTCAAAAAATCCTATTCAGCATTCTCGTACTAAGCACATTGACATTAGATTTCATTATATAAGGGAATTAGTAGAAGAAAAAGTTATATCTTTAGTATATTCCTACCGAAAATCAACGAGCTGACATTTTCACAAAACCTCTCGATAAAAGCAGGTTCAAAAAGATGAAATTTGATCTTGGCATGTGCATTTTAAAATGATTATTTATTCCTACCTGTATTATAGTGTATATATTTGCTAGATTGAATTCTAATTTTTGTATAATTTGCAAGAAATATGAATTTTTGGACATTCTTCGACCAGTCGTGAGTATACTCAACCAGTCGACCTTCGACCGGTCGTAGAACTCGAGAATCACTTAAAATTTGGAGATTTTTACTTTCTTCCTCATTTCGTTTTTCTTCTCTAAGGAGCCGTGCTTCAACTTGTCGAATCCTCTGTTCATGTTCTTTAAGGTTAGTGTTCCAATTACGTTTTTCTTGCAGATTTGTGTCTAGATTGTTTACTTTTCTAGCTTAAAGCTTTCTATTTTGGATTTCATTGAGATTTGGGGTTTGGATTTTGAAAAATCGGTGTTGAGTAAACCCACTTCTCAATCCTTTGCAACTTCTTATTTCCTTGATATCCTTGTTGCAAATGGCTTCTAGAGGTAGAAAAACTACTTCCCGTGGTCCTTCTTCTTTCTCCAGATCGTCCATTATCTCTAAGCATTATCTTCTTGTTCCCAATGATGATCCATCATATGTTAGGGACATTAAATTACGTAATGTAATTGTTGAACATCCTGTTGATGTTAATCATATTGCACCTTTTGACATCCTTCCTATGCTTGAAGCTGTAGGTTGGGTTAACTTATTACATTGGGGTGGGCCTGCATACCGGTCCATTGCCCAATCCATGTTTAAATGTATTAGTGCTTTCTTACAGGATAATTTAACTTTTAAAATATCTACTAGAGAAGGGCCTTTTGACATTGATCGTCATTTAATTTCAGCCCTTATGGACATTCCTATGAATGATGAGGGTATTCATATCCATAACTTAACTGATAAACCCTCAATGTCTGAAAAACGCATGCTCACTAGAGATTTGTGCAACATGGATGTTCAATGGACACAAAAAGGGAATGCGCTTCCCGCAAGGTATTTGTTACCCAAATACAGAATTCTCCACAAAATCTTTGTGTCTAATCTGTATCCTCGTTCGGGTAATAAAACTAACTTGACTTCCTTTATGGTTCGTGTTATCCATGCTATTTCCAATGGTACTCAGATTTGTTTACCATCCTTAATCTGTTATTTCATTCTTCAGTTTAGACTCCATCCTGGTCATAGTGACATTCCTTTTGCCTATTTAATGACTGTATTGGCTACACATATGTTAGTCGGTATGCCGGTTGATGAGGCACCAATCCATCATCTGATCTTCAACAATTCTAATATCAATAAGATGAAGCTGGATCTACTTCCTGAACAAGGTGGTGGTGGTGGTGGTGATCATGAAGAAGCTGGTGATGACATTAATATGGATGACATTTTTGAGGAACTGGATTCTGACTCAACAAATGATCCAGATTTTGAACCATCTGATGTTGATGCTCGTCTGAGTGCATTAGAGGATAAAGTTGAGAATATAAATGTAAATATGGAAAACATGTCTGTTGCTCATGATTTACAATTCAAGTACATGCGCAAATATCTTAGGCGATTGAACAAAGGCATGCACCAACTTGATCCCTCTATTCCTGCTCCATCATCTGGTTCTGGTTCTGACTAGTTTATATGAGATTCTGGTCTGTAATAACTTTATCACTTAGCACTTGGTTGACTGATTTTGAGTAGGATACTATCTATGTTTTATGCTGGATATTTATTCTATGTGAAGCTATGCTGAGTATCTCTATCACTGTTTTGCTATACTTTCATAACTCCTCATGTTTACTCTCATATATCCCTTTATTTAGTTCTCCTTTATTGTTGTTTCCTTTGTCATATTGTGACAAAAAGGGGGAGAATGGTTTGTTCTTAACGATGTGATTGTGAGAGGAGTAGCATTGGTTATGTTACTCAGGGGGAGTATGTTTGAACTTGTTGAATGAAACTGGTTGAATGTTGAATGTTGAATATTGAATATTGATTTGCAGGTAAGCCAGTTGATTGGACCTGGTTCATAACTCTTTAACCAGTTGTTTTACTCTATGTTTATCTTGGTTATGTGTTTTGTTACTAATTTGACAAAGGGGGAGATTGTAAGTGCTATAGTTTATATCCCTGTCTGTTGTCAAATTTGTGGTGCCAAAATCACTGTTATATATAACTTGCATAAGTGAAGCTCTCTCAAGGATCAACATTCATAAACAAGCTAAGCTCACAACAAGCAAAGCTCACAAGTACAAGGATCAATCTTGAATGTAAGAAGTACTCACAAGACAAGACTCAAGCTGCAAGACTTCAAGAAGAGTACAAGGCAGTTTGTAAAGAACTCAAGACACTTTTAAGATTGAGCTACATTAAGATTTGAAGATTGAACTACATCAAGACTTCAAGGCTCATACTTCAAGGTCACTAGTTCCTAATGTTTTAATGTCCTTACTTCATGGTTGAGGTTTGACTGACCTTAGGTTGACCTTAGAAGTAGGTCACTTTGGATACATAAATCGAATGTTTATTTTACATAAGTTTGGTCTGTTCTTCGACTAGTCCTAGGCCTTTTTCGACCAGTCCTAGAGTTGCTTCGACCAGTTTAAGAAATTCCTCGATTAGTTGTGAGTTTGTTACAAATTTTGGATAAAATCTGTTAGGCTTCGACTAGTCCAGGAATCTGTTCGACCAGTCAAAGGAACAGTGTCGACTACATCTTCGACCAGTCGAAAATCTTCGACTCAAAATTCAGCGATGTTTTTCAGGTTCTTCGACTAGTTGAAGGAGACCTTCGACCAGTCGAAGGTGACCTATGACCAGTCGAAGGAGACCTTCGACCAGTCGTAGAACGGTCAAAGCTTATCGCGCCTGATTTTTCAAATATCTGTTATTGCTTCGACTAGTCGAAGAGCTCCCTAGACCAGTCGAAGACGCGATCTGCTCACCTATAAATAGTGCATGAATCTCAGAAGAAATGATCGAATTAATTAATCCATTCAAGCCAATCTTCGTCGAACTTCTGAGAGATAATTCTGTGCTCCATCTAAGCTAAGTGTGCTTACTTAATATTCTCTTTCCTTAGCTTTATTTAATTGATTTTGTTTCTGCTATTCCAATCTAATTTGATAAGAGGAATTGTTATTCCCTTTCTTTGGAATCAAAATCAATTAAGGCAAGCCCTATTTGCTTTAATTTAAAATCTATTAGAATTAGAACCATTGTGATTGAGTACTGGACATTGAACTTGGACATTCAATCATCTACTCTGATTTGGTTCTACCGGGCTGCTACAACGAAGGAGATAATCAGGTATTTTACATTTAATTGTAAATTCCTTTCTGTTTTGGTTTCTTTCAGGATTTGCCAGAAAAATCTTGTTATATTGGTTATCTGAGGAGAGCCAGGAAAACTCAGAAGTGGGGTTTTTTAATTGTGTAAGCCCACAGACAAAGACACAATTGTAAAGGTTTTGGGTGAACCTGGGAAAACCTATTTTGTTAGTGAACGATAATATCCCCTGTGTGTGGATATTAGGAGTGGAGTAGCATTCTGTGTGGCCGTTGTTTAACAGTTGGTGAACACACAAGCAAACCACTATAATCCCTTGTGTTGTGGTTGAATGATTTATACTTCTGATCTTTAATTATTCTTTTGTGGGATGTATGTATGGTGGTGAATGTTGTAATCATTTAATTCAAGCATTGTGAGAATTTTGTAATAGTTTAGAATTTATTTTTTGCTATTCCTTTGTCAGCTTGATATTCAATTTCCTTTAAAAGTTGTTCTAGCAAGGTTGCCCTGCCATTTTTATGGTGTATGGCTGTCCCTAGAACAATACATCTGTGATTACAATTTATTTCAATTCAGTTTGTATTTATTTCTGTATTCCTCTTTGGTTTGAGATTTGATACAAAGATCTTTCTAGAAATAAGGTTGTCCTACCATAAACTCTGGTTTTTAGTGTAAGGTTGTCCTTAGAACAACATTTGTATCAACCTCTCAAGATCTGAATTTTGAGGTTATTTTACTTTCTTGCATTGTGATTTATTTTAGCTATCATATTCTTTTTAATTCCGCTGTTATAAGTTTTATTTGGCATTGTCCTATTCACCCCCCCTCTAGGACATATAACTAGGCCTTTTCACAGGTCATGTCCTTCGGACTGACCAATGCGCCCACAGTGTTCATGGAGTTGATGAACGAGGTCTTCCGCCCTTATCTCGATTAGTTTGTTGTAGTCTTCATCGACGACATTTTGATTTATTCGAGGACCCGTGAGGAGCACGAGCAGCATTTGGAGGTTACGTTGCAGACCCTCCGCGCACACCAGCTGTATGCGAAGCTGGAGAAGTGCGAGTTTTGGCAGGAGGAGGTGAAGTTCCTCGGTCACGTGGTGACGAAGGAGGGTGTCGCAGTGGACCCCTCGAAGGTTGAGGCAATGCGTCAGTGGGGACAGCCCACGACTGCGTCCAAGATCCGCAATTTCCTTAGTTTAGCGGGCTACTACCGGCATTTCATTGAGAGCTTCTCTCGTATTGCAGCCCCGCTGACTAGGTTGACACGAAAGGGCGCAGAGTTTATTTGGAGCGATGCTTGCGAGCGAGCATTTATGGAGTTGAAGGACCGCCTCACGTCCGCTCATGTCCTCACTCTTCCCTTTGGGAGTGATGGATTTATTGTATTCACCGATGCCTCACATATTGGTTTGGGTGCTGTCCTGATGCAGCATGGGAGAGCAGTGGCCTTCGTGTCTCGCCAACTTAAGATCCATGAGCTAAACTACCCCACACATGATTTAGAGTTGGTTGCAGTTGTCTTCGCACTGAAGGTGTGGAGACACTATCTTTATGGGGTTAGGTTCGAGCTCTTTTCTGACCACAAGAGCTTGAAGTACCTCTTCTCGCAGTCTGAGTTGAACATGAGGCAGAGGCGCTGGATGGAGCTCCTGAAGTACTATGATTTGGATCTACAGTACCACCCAGGCAAGGCTAACGTGGTGGCGAATGCCCTCAGCCATTAGCCATGAAGCCTGGTGGCACATATGATGATTCAGGAGTGGAGGATGCTCGAGGATGTAACAGAGTACGACTTTGAGTTTGGCTTTCAGTCTCCTATTGTGCAGTTATCGAGCCTGTCGATTCAACCCTCTCTTGTCGCAAGGGTGATCGAGGCTCAGCAGGCTGACGAGTCGTTACAGGATTACCGAGCAGAGGCAGCATCTGAGAGTCAGGAAGATTAGCAGATTGGTTCTGACGGTGGACTTCGCTTCAGAGGCCGATTATGTGTCCCGGATATTCCTGAGTTACGTAGAGATCTTATGACCGAGGCACATCGATCGCGGTTTTCTATCCACCCAGGCTCGACGAAGATGTACCACGATATGAGGCAACAGTTATTTTAGGTAGGGATGAAGAGCTAGATCGCCAGTTTCATAGCCGAGTGTAACACATGCCAGCGTGTCAAGGCCGATCATCAGAGACCCCCTGGTCTATTGTAGCCGTTGAGTGTCCTGATGTGGAAGTGGGAGCACGTGTCGATAGATTTCATTATGTGCTTGCCGAGAACTCAGCGCGGTCATGATGCCATCTAGGTTGTTGTGGATCGTCTGACGAAGTCGGCAAACTTTATTGCGTTCGTGCGACTTAGCCTTTGGATCGGCTTACGAGATTATTCATCGAGGATATTGTGAGACTGCATGGCGTTCCAGTCTCGATCGTTTCTGATCAAGACCCGAGGTTCACGTCTCAGTTTTGGAGGAGCTTTCAAAAAGCGATAGGTACTGATTTGCAGCTCAGCACTACGTACCATCCGCAGACCGATGGCCAGACCGAGAGGGTCAACTAGATCCTTGAGGATATGATTCGGGCCTGCACGATTGATTTCGAGGGTAGCTGGGATAAGCATCTGCGATTGGCTGAGTTCGCATACAATAACAGCTATCAGGCAACCATCGACATGGCTGCTTTTGAGGTACTATATGGCAGACCATGCAGATCACCGAGTTGTTGGACCAAGGTTGGAGAGCATCGTCTCCTAGGTCCCGAGCTTGTGCAGGAGACGTCAGAGGCTATTGATATCATCAGGCAGAGGATGCGCACAGCTCAGAGCCTGCAGAAGAGTTTTGCTGATCGTCGGCGACGTCCCTCGGAGTTTGATGTAGGGGACCATGTGTATCTCAAGGTCTCGCCCATGAAGGGCGTAGTTCGATTTGGAGTGAAGGGCAAGCTTGCCCCGAGATTCATAGGACCTTTTAAGATCACTGGGTGCATTGGCGTCTTAGCCTATCGGCTTGCCTTGCCATCTCAGTTGTCTGGCATCCACAACATTTTTCATGTCTCCATGTTGAGGAAGTGTGGGTCAGACATCGTTCCTATTATTGATTGGCAGCCGTTAGAGGTTCGTGAGGACGCTTCTTACATCAAGCAGCCAGTCTGTATCCTTGATCGGAAGGAGCAGGTCCTCCAGACCAAGGTCATTCCATTGGTGAAGGTTCAGTGGAGTCACCATTCTATTGAGGAGGCTTCTTGGGAGTTCGAGGCTGAGATTCGAGAGCATTATCCCCATCTTTTTTATGATTGATCATGTGTTGTATTTTGTATGTTATCTATGGTTTTATATGATGATGTCATGTTTCTTCTTCCTTGTGAGTTATGCTTAGTTACGATGATTGTGTAAATTTCGAGGATGAAATTTTTATTAGGAGGGGAGAGCTGTAAGCCTTGTATCTTAGACTGTACCGTTCCATAGACTTCCGCGGTCTTCCCAGTCGAATTTCGGCAAACTTTGACCTTTAACTTGTATTTACGCATGACCCCTGATTCACTCACCGTCAACCTGAGTCGACTCAACCCAAGACTTGTACCTTAGCGACCGCGTCATCGTTGTGGTTCCGATGCCGTGACTCGTGCCGATGTGATACTCTGGCCAGGAGATGTGGGCCAGCGTTTGGTGCGAGGAAAACGCCGCGCGTGCGAATTCCAAGAGAATCTCTACGACTTGTTACATCAATCAATCCCATCATATCAAGTACATGTCAAGTATACATTACCTTTCACCCTTTCCCAAACAAGCCCCAAAAGTCAAAAAGTTCTTACAAGCCCATACCTTTCTTACACCAAAAACCCCTAAAGTCAAAAAAAGTCTCTTACACACCCATCCCTCTCTCTCTCATCCATCACTCCATCACACATCACCCATCTCTCTTTACAACTCTCTCTCTCCTTCATTTTCAAATCACAATCCAAGCTACCCAAGAGCACCATCCGTCCAAGCCTCTCCCATTCCTCTCAAGCTTCAAGTGTGGCCCATTTCCTACCCTTTCATCTCCCATCTCAACCATCCAAACCTCATCTCCTCCGTTGGAATCGAAGCTAAGGAGTTAAGGAAGCCAAGGGAGCAAGAAGATCAAGTGGTGGTGCTTTGATAGGGTAGTTTTAATGTTTTTAAGATGGGCCAAGTGAGGCCAACCGATTAATGGTTTGGATCTCACTTTGGACCCTAAGATGTGGCCGATGGCCCACTTGGATCATCATGATCATTCTATGATGGGGCCATTCTCCATGGACCCCATCATGATGTTTATTTTCCTTGTATACTTAGGGTCATCTAGACCGTCTAATTTAGTGGAGAAATGATCTCCACCATTGGATTTCGATTTAATGGGCCCACATGAAATGGGACCCACTTGATTTATGTTGTACATCATGGAAGGGAGGGCCTATAGTGCCGGGGTCCCTCCATCATGTGTGTCTCACTCTCTATCTCTCTCTCTCCCTCTCTACTTCATTTTTTTCTATGTGATCATAACATGGTTGTATGGCCCACTTGGATAGACCCCACCCTGAAACATGTATTTTATCCAAACCATTTTCAAGTGGAGCCCACCTTATATGTATTTTACCACACCACTTAAGCATGTGGTGGCCCACCTGAGCACGGCCCACCTTAGATATGTGTGTGCCTAGACCATCCAGTGTCCCTGACGCTGGACGCTGTAATGAAAAAAAATATATATATTACTTTGATTTAGAACTTGAAGTGGACCGCTCACAAAAGCCCCACCACTAATCCATTGATTCGATCTATGCCGTCCATCTCATTCCCTGGATCATTTTAGGCGTTGAGCCAAAAAATGAAGTTGATCTGAGCATCTGGTGGGCCATAACATAGGAAACCGTGGTGGTTACCGTTGAAAAATCGCATATTGTTTCTATTCACCAAAGTATATTCAATATTGGGCTCGTTTAATTTGTATTAAGCCATAAGACCCGACGGTTGGGTCAAATTCATCTGATACGGGCCCCACTGAGGAAAAAACTCAGAAATAAAAAAAATAAAAAATAAAAAAACTCATAAGTAGCAGTTGCTGCTGTTGTCAGAAAGGTAGCAGGCGTTGCCTGCGCACCAGTGCCCGGGCGGACGAGCGGGCGGATAGCACCCACGGCTCTAGCCGTGGGCCCCACGTTGATGTTTATTTGTCATCCAACCCGTTCATGAGGTGGGCCACTCCCAGCAGTGGGTCCCCTCCAAATCTCAGCTCCATCCACAACTCAGGTGGCCCACACGTGAGGAAACGGTGGGATTGAGTGGCTACCATTAAACCTTTTTTTTGGGTTCTCACTCAGCGGTTTGGATGGAAAATAAATATTACGGTGGGTCCCATGTGGGGCTACACCTGATGTGTGTGCTAGCCAGGCCGTCCAAGGCCTAGACGATCATGATTATATATATATATATATATAATTATATATATAGTATATATTATATTATATATATTGCATATAGTATGTGGCAGTCCAGGCTGTCTAGGGCCTGGACGTGGATATTTTATATTTTATATAGTATATATTATATATATATATATATTACATATTATATTATAAATATATACATAATGGTGGGCCTTTCGTGGGACCCACCCCTACCTTTCTAGTGCAACTACAGCACGTGTAGTAGGTATATAGCTGCCCCTTTGACATCAGGAAGCCCACAGCTCTACATTGATGTATGTATTTTGCACCATTCATTGATTGAACGGTGGGGCTCACCATGATGCATGGGTTGCACCCAATCCATCCAACCATCTTAGAAGTCCATTTTATGGCATGGGCTTAGAGGATGGGCCAGATCCGTAGTACAAGTGAACCCCACTTTGGCATGTTGTAAGGCCCATTAAATGTATTGGGGCCTATGGGTTGAGACCCATTTGATGTACATATGGGGCCCAATTGGTGTGGCCCATTTGATACACATAATACCCATGAGGTTAGGCCCATTTGATGTAATCTAAGGCCCACGGGTTATGGCCCATTGCAATGCACATAAGGCCCATTGGTGCGACCCATTGATGTGGCCCACTTGATGAATATAAGGCCCATATGATATGGCCCATTTGATATATTGAAGGCCCAATGGGATGTACCTAAGGTCCATTGCAATGTGTGATCCCAACATGGTTTATGTAATGATGTTTACGACGAGCTATGCCTTGGGAGCAATGTGGTTTGACGTCCACATTACAAGTATAATGTTGGTTCAATGTCCACATTACAATTCTCCCTAGGGCCCATTGATAGGCCCTTACATGTGTGTAGGCTGTCTAAGCCCATCTTCGTTATGAACTGCATCCATTACCATATAACATGCTTAGTATAGTCTCATGATTCACGATCATACGCATCACATGTATGCTTGATATGAGAAGTGATTGATCATAGCATATGCCTTCGGGCAGATTGTTTATGGGCTCCCGGATAGGCAGTGCTACCCTACATGAGTGCACGATACGCGCAGGACTGTTGCATGCCTAGATAGTGTGATTCATGCATTCGCATTGTGTAATATGGTATTGTACGCCCTAGCAACATCAGGGCCGTAGCCTCCACAGGTGTATCGTGGTTGGCAGGATTGGATACCGAAAATCTTATTCTACATGGGGTGCTATAGATATCTCTGGGTGAAAGTCCCTAAACCCTTATGGTACCAAGAGGTTGCTCAAATGTCTAGACCGAGTGGCTACAGGAGCGCCGAGTGCCGACTACCAGACGGTCGCATTTTCCACTGTGTCGTGGTCAGTTGGAAGGGGGTGCTGCCTTACTCGCCCGAGAGTAGGGGGCAATGCTAGGCTGAGTCTGACCAGCTCAAGGAATGGGTCCGCTATTGACAAGTCGAGCCTGATATTGGCAGGCGGATAGTGAGGTCTCTTCCACTCACCTTATTGCGCATGATGGGGCGGCAATCTGGTTGGAGTATACTAGACCCCGGTGATATTCCAGATTTGAGCCGTATTGACATGTGGACTTAGATGAGGATTTATATGCTTGAGTTGCATTTCACATTGCATGCCCTTGGTATGGCCGACGTCATTCATGCTTTGCACCGCATGGCCTTGGTACGGCTAATGGTATTCTTAGCTTTCATTAGCATATTCCGCTTTACTCTGATACTGCATAACTGCAATACCACCTTGAGCACACACTTTCACCACCCTCTAAGCTTTCTATAAGCTTATGCACGATCGTTGCGTGCAGGTGATGTTGGATCGCAGCAGCGCTGAGGCTTGAGCTCGTGGTAGATTATTTTGGAGTTTTTGTTCATCATCATTATATTTCCCTTTATGCTCATTGTACTTGTAAAGGTTTTGATCATAGTAGAAATGTGATGGAGTTTTTTGTTGTTGTTTGTGTGTTGTGCCTTTGGTTATGTTTATTACGAATCAAACTAATGTTGAAAATCCTCCTCGTAGCATCCCAGGATCGGAAGCTGGCGAATGGGCGCTGGGAGCCGAGAATGGGGTTCTACGGAGGCTGTCTGCACTGGATTCGGCGATCAAAAATTTTGTGAGCCCGGTTTTCGAGTTTAGGGCATGACAGGCAAGTTGTAAGGAATCACCCCTGATGAAAGCAATGGATAGGTAAGTTCACGAGATTATACTCGAGGTCACTATGGAGAGGCTCGTCACCTCTGCGTAGGCCTGTTTATACTCGACGTTACTACGAGAAGCTAGTCACCTGAACGTAGACCGACAACTCGAATACGGTGTCTCATACACCACCATATTCAGCTCACGAGTTTGGGTTGCTCACTGGTCACTCCGAGGAGGCTCGTCACGCCAGCATAGGCTGACAGCTCGACTACGGTGTCCCATACACTACAATGCTGGCTCATGAGTCTTAGCGGATCTTAATACCATGGTTGAAATGGGCTTTACATTGGTAAGTGGTACCTTAGATTCAAATAGTAATGTCCATACATGGTAAACACACAATAGGCCAATCGGGTTATTTGACAAGTGCGATTAGTCTGAGCGTACGTTGAATTGATCGACATAGAGCGTGTAAGCACTCCGCATGGCCTAACTACTGTCGACAACCACCGTATGACTTGGATTCCTCGAATATATCTAATGTGGCGAAACTAGTTCGGCCACTCAATCAGGAGCCATTACTGATTGCCTGGACTAGGTGGTAGTCCTAAACATACTCAAATGCAATAGGGAATCACATATGTTACTCATAATAACAATTAACGAGCAATTCAAACATAATTCTCATTTGAGCATTTTATTAAACACATAGAACATGTTACTATGTATATGCATTTCATCCATGAATCACATAGTAACAAATTATATTTCATGAAGGAAATCATAAATATGGATAAGGTAGTTAAGAATCCCATCTCAACACCCTCATTAGAAGCGATTCAACAAACACTTTCTCATTCAGACATTGTATCAAACACTTAGATTACACATTACTACATACATGACTAATTTAGTTATAACATATATTATGACAAATCCTTTCATAAAGGAGTTGTCATCCATACAAAAAATCTATATTCTAGATTAATATTTATAGCAGGCACAAATCATAATTCCAATTTCATTAAAACATTTCAACAAACACATAGAATGCATTATATATTCACATAGTTCACGCACATATATAGTTTATCAAGTACATCATAACTAAGATCATATGACAGCAATCAAGTCAGATATAAATCATTGTTAACATTGAAAGCCTTGAAAACCATAACCTAAACATTTATAGTCTGCACCTTTCGTCGGATTCCTCGTTTCGAAGTCGGTTTGAATCCTACGTCTCTGTCTACAGAACAATGGTTACCTGCATCATTAAATAGGTTAGCTATTTCGCTGATTCCTCTATTTGGATACCTAGAACAAGATTAGGGTTAGGATTTCTTACCCAAATCATAGCTAGAATCGACAGTGTAGTGGTGGTGGGGTGGCGATTCGGTACGTGGAGTAGTGGGAGTGAATCCCAGCAATGATCTACTGATCTCTCCCTCTGCTCCTCACTCTTTTCTCCTCTTTTCTCTTTTCTCTCTCCTAGGGTTAGAGAAATTCGTATGGAATGAGAGAGGGGTGGTTTAAGGGTCTTATATAGGCTCAAAACTCATGGCAATGGCCCCAGGGCCATGGTATACTTAGGTTACAGCCAAAGGGTGTCCGTTTCGAGCAAACGGGGCCCTTAGGAAGGTTCATTTCTCACCTAAGTCATGGAGCAAGTTCCCTGACAATAGATCTATGCCAGGACTATGTTTATCGTCTGACTTGACAAATTGATCGGCCGTGAAGGACCTGTATCAGATCAACGATCGTCGTTACTCGATCAAGGCCAAAGTATACCAATATGTGCAGGGAAATTTCCCTGATCCATGGGTGTAGTTGGGTCAAAATCCGACGGTCTGAAGTCTTCAATTTCGCACGCAAGCGAACGGTCCAATTTACTTAAGTTTGAGTTCATTTTCTAAATATATTCGCGTTTCTCACATAAGTCGCTCCAGGCTCAAGTTGTGCGTTTTTGGATATTATTTGGGCTCGATCCCCATGATGATTGTCAAGCCCAATAAGGCGGTCATAACCTTATAGTTTCACAGTAATCGAACTTTTGACGCGTGGTCCAGGTCCAATACGGAGTTTTAATGTGCTCTCGAGAGCAACTGGGTTTTGGGATTTCCCCGAAGTTTTTAAGTAATGTTGAAATAGTGGTTTTGGGTTTTGCAGTTTGTATAGATAGTGGTTCAAGCAAATGCACCGATTAATTTAATTTAGTACTTAATTAATTTTCATCTAATTCCTAAAGAATTTGGTCCTTAAGGATTTCTGCCTGAGGTAATACTCGGGTCTTTGTATGGATTTTTTCGAGACATTACAAGAACATTGGGGAGTTCTTCTGCCCATGTTCCTTTGGCTTTTTTGAGCTTGGTCTGGAGATGGTGTTTGATGATTTTGTTGACTACCTCGACCCGCCCGTTAGCCTATGAATGTCGTGGTGAAGAGTAAACATTCTGAATCTCAAGGCTTTCGCACATTCCTCAAAATTGCCTATTGTCGAATTGCTTCCCATTATCAGAAACAATCATGTGGGGAATTTCAAACCTACACATGATGTTTTTCCAAACAAAATCTATTATCTTCTATTCGGTAATATTTGCCTAAAGCTCGACTTTAGCCCACTTCGTAAAAATAATCGACTACAACTGTCAAGCCCCAAACCTGGAAATCAGGCTCACAAAATTTTCAACTGCCGAATCTGGTGCCGACAACCTCCGTAGTACCCCATTCTCGGTTCCTAGTGTCAATATGATAGATTCTGATCTTGGGATCCTACAAGGAGGATTTTTCAACGTACATTTGTCTCATAAGAAGTATAATCACAAGTTTACCCAAATCGCAAAGATAACATCAACATCATTACAGATCCACTAATATAAACATTTGAATACAATGCTGAAAGGGAAAATACATATGTCAAAATCAAAGCTCCAGGAGTCCGCTGCACGCTCTATACTCTACGCTGCTGCGACCTAACACCACCTGCACGCATCTATCGTGCATAAGCTTATAGAAAGCTTAGAGGGTGGTGAAAGTGTGTGCGCAAGGTAAGTGTCAACACATAGATATCAGAGTAAGTGAAAATACTGCAAGTCTATAAATCATTCAAACATGCTGGTGAGTCCATAAATACCATTAGCCTTATCTAGGCTATGTGATGTAAAAAGATAATAAGCCAATATCATATACTGAGGAAGTAATGTAGATCAGTTATGCAATGCGGAGACATAGTAAGCCAGATATCAGATACCGAGTCCACGAATATTGTTAACCTTAATCAAGTTATGCAATGTAGAAGCACAGTAAACCAAATGCTATGTGTTGAGGATGCAATGTAATATGCGATGCGAATGACCAAGCTGGAGTATGAAGTCGGGATGATAGTACATAGTATCACAGGCTACGGGATCTACCACAAGGGACTTCTATCCAAACTAGTCTCATACCTAAATTTGGATAGTCAGACTGTAACATTTTGAATTTTCATGGCTAGAGTTTGTATTTGTGCTCGAGGAAACCAGGTGTTAATGATGTATAAATTGGATGCTTTAGAAAATCACACCTTATTTTTTTCTTTTAGGTCACATCCAAATACATTCATGAAGGTACTCATTCACGAAAACAAAATCAACTGTATTGATTATACTTCATCAGAGTAAAAAGAATAATCAAATGGGCTCACAATTGGAGGTTTATTACAACATCAGAGTTCACAGCGGAAGTATAAAACTAAATAGTAAAACGGTCTTCTTAGTCTTTCAAGATAATCTTCTATAGGAAAGTAGTCATCTAGGTCGTCAATCTGTCATGCCCCAAATCCAGAAATTGGATTCATAGAAATCTCAATTGCCAAATCTGGTGCCGACAGCCTCCGTAGTACCCCATTCTTGGCTCCTAGCGTTCATACGCCAGATTCCGATTCTGGGATCCTACGAGGAGGATTTTTTTTTTTATACATTTAACTCGCAATAAGCATAACCACAAGATTACCCAATTCACAAAGGCAACATCATCATCACATATCCACTAATATAATCAGTTGAGTACAATGCTAAAAGGAAATGCATAAATAAAACTCAAGCTCCAGAAGACCGCTATACGCTCCAAGCTCAACACTGTTGCAACCTATCATCATCTGCACGCATCTATCGTGCATAAGCTTATAGAAAGCTTAGAGGGTGGTGTAAGTATGTGCACAAGGTAAGTGCCAAGTATTCAATACAATGCCATCATCATACAATACCGGAAATACTGGTAATCCATAAATCGTGCATTATCGGAATAAGCAGAAAGACTGACAAGATCATGAATTATCAGAGTAAGCAGAAACACTGACAAGATCATAAATCATAAGATAATAGAGTAAGCAATATAGAACAACCATGCAAATAAGGAGTCATAAAAAGTAAAATATCAGATGCTGAGGATGCGATGCAATATACAATTCCTGATGAGTTCACGAATAGTGTCAGCTGTATCTAGACCATATAAATGTAGAAACGTAGTAACCTAAAATGTCGTATTGCCGCAAATGTCATGCAATACGCGGTGCAAATGAAATAACCATACTGGGGTGTGAAGTCAGGATGATAGTACGTAGTATCATAGGCTATGGGGTCGATCATAAGAGACTTCTATCCAAACTAGTCCCATACCTAAATTTGGATAGTCAAACTCAATGTGGTAAACTCCTGATCTCAGGTTAGTCGCGCGCCTAACCGAAATCCTGGCCATGCGAAGGTACGCAAGCGGAAGACTTAAAGAAATATATGTGTACATGTGCAAGTCCCTGAAATATGTATACATGCCAGGTCATACTTACAAGTGTTGCTATCAAAAATACAAGCATCAAATGACATTATCTATTCCAAAAGAAAATCCAAAATCCCCGCATATCAGGACATTGCTCACAAGAACCCGCCTGTGCATAAAAAAAATGTGGCCTCATCATCCTCGAACTCCTGCTCTGCCTCAGGGGTCGCATCAACATCTGCATCTAAGACAGAGTCTAGTTGGTGTTTAAACACTGCCCCAGAATGTGGGAATGAGTGATCAACTCAGTGGAACAATACCGCAAAAGTTAACATGTTATCAAATCAATCAAGCAGTAATGATAAGGCAGTACAATCAAACATGTCCTAATTACTCTTGTTAATGCAAGGATGTATGTAGAATGATGCATGCCCTCGCCTTACTCCCTCAGCGTATTCATCTTACGTTACGCATGACATCCTCCCGCAGTGCCAACGACTACCACGCATATGCAGATGCGGTGCATGAACATGATTACCAAGTTGTTATTAGTCCTTTTCATACAGTAGGATTGGGAAGCTAAGGTACCTTCCTCATCAATTTCCACACGGTAATCCATTCTAGGGTCATCAGTCCTAGGCAATCTCATACGATCATATGGTTTTAGATCACTGCAAAGGGCTCATCACTAATCAATGCACGCCTATCATACTCCGTTACTACTCTAAGGCTCATCACCTTAATGCAGTATCAAGGTATGCTCGAGGTCACTACAAAGGGCTCGTCACTAATCAATGTAGGCCGACAGCACGATTATAGTGTCCATACCACCATAATCGGCTCACGAGTTTGGTTGCTCACTGGTCACTACGGAGAGGCTCGTCACCCCAGTGTAGGCCGACAACTCGACCACGATATCCCATACCTCCATGTCCGGCTTACGAGTCTTAGCGGATCAAGGTACAACGGTTAACGGGATTTCATTGGTAAGTTTGGTACCCTAGATTCAAACAATAACATCCATACATGGTGAACATACATCAGACAATTGGGTTACTTGACGAACTCAACTAGCACGAGCGCACGTTGGGTTGAACGACATAGAGTGCATAAACACTCCGTGTGGCCAAACCACTGCCGACAACTCTAATACGACTCGGGTTCGTCAAATCACATCCTCCGTGGCGAAAGCAATCTCATCTACGAACTCAAGGCCAATTACCGATTTCCTGGACTATTTCATAGTCCCAAACACATTCCATTATAACAGATATGCATATACAATTTAGAAAAGTAAGGAACAACAATTCAAATCATGTAGTATGTGAGCATTTGAAGAATATCAACTTAACATGGATTTACACATAAGTAATACTGGAAGTTAAACAACAAAGAATGTGAGTTACATGTAGAAATCATATACACCAATAGGAGAGTTGAGAATCGCTTCTCAACGCCCGCAAATAGGATAATATATTACACTTTAGACCATTCACACATTTCTACAAACACTTAGACTACATAGTTCAACATACATGACGTATGTTGGAATACACACATTTGGACAATTCCTTTTGCCAAGGAGTTGACACACATACATCTAGCACAAGTACACGACAAATAATCATGGCAAACACATGTTCATATTTTATACGTATACGATACTTCCTACATATACATAGAATACACAAATCTCAATATAACACATACATATCAGGAACGTAAAATAAACATAGTTGGTATGTGAAATTGCATCCATAATAAGAATAAACCATTATCTGACATTGAAAGCCTTGAAAACCATAACCTATACGAATATAGTCCGCACCTTAAACTAGAAAAAGCACACCGAACTGATTCAGACGATATGTCTTCATCAACGGCGACTAGATAACCTAAGGCAAGAATAGAAATGAGATACATCAACACATAGACTATTCTAAGCTCTAACAAAGGTTAGGGTTTGATTAACTTACCCAAGAAGGAACTTAGAATCGCTGGAATAACCATTCAAAAGTGATGGTTTAAGGATGTAGAGTAATAGGGAAGAATCTTAAGATGATTCACCAACTTCTCTCTTACTTTCTCTCTCTTTTCCCCCCTCTTTCTTAGCTAGGGTTAGGAAATTCGTATGGAAAAGAGAGTGAGGGTTTTAAGGTCTTTATATAGGCCTAACATTGATGAAAATAACCCCAGGGCCAAGGTATACTTAGGTTATAACCAAATCAGGCCTCTCTCGATCCAACGAAGCACTTCCGATGGTCCTTTTTCCATGTGCGGTCGGACTTAAGCTCACTGACCATGGATCTAGGTCAGGCTGAGTTTTTGTACCGATCAGATTCACAGATCAGCCGTGGCGAACCACACTCAATTCAACGGTCACCGAAACTCGATCAGGTCCATAAGCACTACGACATGCCTGGACCATCTTCCCTGATCCGAGGGTGAAATTGGGTCAGAATACAACAGTCAGATTACTTAAAATTGTCGCGCAAGCGACACGACTCAGATTTCATAAAATCATATTTAATTTCTCACCGTTCTCACACTCTTCACTCCGGACTCAAGCAAATCGACCCAGGACATCATCTGGACTTGATTTTTGAGGTGATGGTCAAGTCCAACATGGTGACCATAACTATCCAAGATCATCGCTATCAGACTTTCGACGCGCGGTCCAGGTCCGATCCAAAGCTTCTAAAAATTTCCGAGAGCAACTGGATTTAGTGTTGAGTCCCAGATTTCAGAGTAACATAACGCTAACGATTCTACAGGTTTTGAGTCCTGCAAATCAAATTTAAAGTGATTGATGCTAATTTCACAAGCAATCGAGTTTAGCGCTAATTAACCCACAAATAACTTCTAAGAAAAATAGAGATAGTACTCAGGTCTTAGCATGAAAATTTTCGGGTCATTACAGTATGTAACTCCTGCTCATTAAATCCACATATTAGTACAGTTCATCTTTGGGATCATCACCGGGGTCTATTACACTCTACGCCAGCTTGTCGCCCCTATCCGAGCACACAACTGGGTAAGTGGAAGAGATCTCACTATCCGCCTACCAATATCGGGCCCGGCTCGTCAATAGCGGACCCATTCCTCAAGCTGGTCAAACTCAACCTACACATTGCCCCCTCACTCAGGCGGGTAAGGTCACACCCCTTCCCAACCGACCACGACACAGTGGGAGACGCAGCCTACTGGTATACGGCCCTCATGCGCTTGTATATCCACTCGGTCTCGACGTTGGGGCGTCTCCTGGCCACAGAGGTTTAGGGATTTTCACCCAGAGACATCTATGGCGCCCGTATGCTAGAACCAAACATTTCTGGTGTCCCGTTTGGCCATCTACAATATGCCTGTGGAGGCTGCGACCCTGATGTCGCTAGGGCGTACAGTAATCATAATGTGAGATGCATGAGTCATACAATCCAGTCATGCATCAATCCTGCGCATACTGTGTGCTCAAGTGAGATAACCTCCGCCTATCAGGGAGTCTCATAACAACATGCTCAATGACATATGCAATGATCAACCACATCTAATAACAAATATGCAGATGATGCGTATGAGCATGTATCATGATGCTATGCTGTCACATACTCATAACCGGTATCAACAACCGGCATCGACAATCGACCTCGACAATGTGGACATTTAACCAACATTGCCCCCAAGGAATGGCCCACATAGGGCCATACATAAAATGGGCCCACGGCCTCGCACAAAGGCCTGATCTACAACACAGTGGGCCTTACACAAGGGCTACATATACACAATAGGTGGGCCCTACTCATGGGCATTAAATACATGGCATGTGGGCCCTGCACATAGGATTCAAATACATCAAATGGGCCATGCATCATGGGCCTAATAATACATATCACAATGGGCCTTGCCCATAGGCCACGAATACATCACAATGAGCCTCGACTACGGGTTACAAATACATCATTTGAGACTCGACAATCGGCCTCGACAATCGAAATTGGCCTCAACAATCGTAATCGGTCCATATAATCGGCCTCGACAAATCGAAATCAGCCTCGATACTTAGCCTCGACAATCGGAATCGATCGATAGTCGGAATCGGTAACTAGCCACAACAATTGGGATCGATCGATTATCGATAATTGGCCACAACAAATAGGAATCAGTAATCGGCCTCGATCGACAATCGACAATCGGCCGATCAAGGCCTAAGGGAAGGTCACAATGTGGACATCTAACCGTCATTGCCCGACAATGTGGACATCTAGCCAACATTGCTCCCAACGAGTGACCCACATAAGGCCAAACATATAGTGGGCCCATGACCTTACACAATGGTCTCATAAATCAAGCAGGTCGCATCACATGGTCCTAATGCACATCGCTACAGGCCGCCTCACATGGGCCGAAAATACAATTCAATGGGCCACAACGTATGGGCCGAGTATACATCTCAATGGGCCATGACCCATGGGCCCCATTACGTCAAAATGGGCCACAACCCATGGGCCTCAAATATAATAAGTGGGCCACATCAATGGGCCTCATACATATCAAGTGGGTTACGTCATATGTGCTGCACTAAAGGGCCTCGCCCATTGGCCTCGGGTATATTACAGTGAACCACGTCTCATGGACCTAACAAGACAAACAGATGGCCCGCACATGGGCCAAACACATCATAATGGGCCACATACGTCACAATGGGCCGCACTAATACATCAAAGTGGGCCTCTTTATATGGGCCGCACCAAAAATCATTTCGATAGTTGTAGGTATAACATGTGTATCACTACACCCATGGCCCACGTATGATGATCAGCACTTATACAAACATATCCATGTAAATCGGTGCTAACCAAACATTGTCCAGCACTATCCCAACATTATGGACGGTGTGGATACAAAATACGAACATCTAAGCGGGCCGCACAAGTGGACGGTGTGGGTGAAGTACACACAGCATGGTGGGCTTGTACAGTGTAGGCGGGCCCAGCACATGCAGCAAGCAGGCCCTACGCCATCAAGACGGGTAGACGGTGCGGATATAAAATACATACATCGGGGGGAGTCCCACCATCCAACGGGCTAAATGGGGCGGATATACAATACATTTATCATGGCGGAATCACACATTGAAAAGGGCCTTATATACTTCATATTGGGCCTATATATATATATATATATATATATATATATATATATATATATATAAGTGGGCCTTAGTGGGCAGCCACAAATACATTAAGATGAGCCTCAACAGATGGCCTTATAACAATCGCAAAATGGTTGGATGGTTGGGATGAGACTCATGCATCATGGCAGGTCTTATAGGGATGGAAGGCATAGATAAGTCACATATTTCGTGATGGAGGTCCACAATTGTGGACACAACACATACATAAATGGATCTTAAGTAAGACCCACCAAAATGTTTATTTTCCACCCAACCTAGGGCCCAACATACTGTCCATCCAAACTGGGGCCAACATGACGTTTATTTTCCATCCAAACAGGTCATAGGGTCACATGGGCCTAGGGCCCACTACAATGTTTATTTGCAATCCAATCTATTCATAAGGTCACGTGGACCTTGGGCCCACCGTAATATTTATTTATCATCCAACCTGGGCCACTGTAATATTTATTTGCATCCAACCTGTTGATAAGGTCATATAGACCTAGGGCCCACTACAATATTTATTTTTCTTCCAACCTGTTGATGGGGTCACACGATCATGGAACCCACTGCAATGTTTACTTGCATCCAATCTGTTGATAAATTCACATGGGCCAGGGGCCCACTGCAATGTTTATTTGCCATACAACCTGTTTATAAGGTCACGTGGGCCTATGGCCCACTGTAATATTTATTTGCCATCCAAACTGACCATAAGGTCACATTCAGGGGCCCATCGCGATGTGGTTTGCAAATCCAGCCCACTCCAGCCCACCCATTAGGTGTGTCCCACCTGGCTGAGGGTCCAGACCAAGTTTCACCCTCATCCAAATTTCAGGTAGGCCCCACCAAGTGTTTTTATATGGTTAGGCATGTCTTCACATGATTTTAAATGGTGTGGCCCACCTGAGTGCCGTATACAGTTAATTTTTGGGGCGGGCTCCTGGTTCGAGGGGACCCATCAAATGCATGGTGTTGATGGTCAAAATGCATCAGGGTGGGGCCCACATCTGGGCCGTGAGGCCTGCCTCGTCCGTCCGTGCATCAGGCGTAGACGCTGCCTACGGACGTCCTGCAGCAGCGTCAGCGCTGCTGCTTTTTTTTTAAATCCGATTTTCTATAGATTTTCATAGGTGGGGCCCACATTGGGTAAATCCACTCCAGCCATTGGATTCCATGGTCCAAGACCGACCAGATGAGTCTAATATACGGCCTGTTTTTGGCGAATAGAAGGATCTAGGTGGGTTTCAAGGGTGATACCGCTATTTCCTATGGTATGGCCCGCTTGATTGTCAGATTAGCCTCATCTTTTGGCTCAACGCCTAAAATGGGCCGAGAAGTGAAATGGACGGCGTGGATTTCATACATACATCAAGGTAGGGCCTACATAAGTGGGACCAAGTCCCTGCCTTAACAACATCCACAGCAGCAGCGTCCTGTGCTGCTGACGCTGCTGCATGTTTGACATTTTTTTTTGATTTCGTGTAATTTCATGGTTTTCCACATATGGGGCCTACATCTGAAAAATCCAACCTGGCCATTGAATTTTATGGCCCATAATTGACCAAATTAGACCAATATGGGACGTGTTTTTGGCGAATAGAAAAATCAAAGTGAGTTTTAATGGTAAACATACTATTCCCTATGGTATGGCCCACTTGATTATCGGATTGGCCTTATTTTTTCAGCTCAGCGCCTAAAATCAAGTAGGGAATGAAATGGACGGTGTAGATTAGTCCCATACATCAAGGTGGGGTCTACACGAGTGGTTCACTCAAAAAGGACTTGAGTCATGGTAATATTTTTTTACGTCCAGCGTCCCTGGACGCTGGATGGTTTAAGCTCAACACATATAAGAGGTGGGCCTTGCTCATATGGGCCATTAAAATGGCTAAAGGGTGTGGATGAGACATACACCAAGGTGGGGTCCATCCGAGTGGGCCACACATTGCACAAAAATAATAATAAATAAAAAAAAAAGAGAGAGAAAAGCACCCACCTCTTATTCTTCTTCCTCACTAGCCTTCTAATGCTCCAAAAATGTTCTTTTAATGGTGAAGATGATGATCCAAGGGTGGAGATGAGAGATAGGGTGATAGGGAGTGGGCCACACATGGCTCTTCTCATGGAGCGCTTGGACGTTTCCTCTCCTTGGGAGTTGCTTGGGAGACTGGAGAGAGAGGATGAGAGAGAGAGGAGTGGTGATGGATGGGGTGATGGGATGAGAGAGCATGGTGGATGTTGAATTTTGGGTGAAAAAGGAATGGGTGCCATGCCTTGCTGGTGAAAAGGGGATGTCTAAGTAAGGTTGTGTACATAGACCTGATTAATGGATTGATGTGACATTTAGGCTAGAGATTCTCTTGGAAATTGCGACGCGCAGTGTTTTCCTCGAACTGAACATGGGCCTACATCTCCTGGCCCGGGTATCGCCTCAGCGCGTAATACGTGGCGTCGGAACCGCGGCGACGGTGCGGTCGCAATGGTGTAAGTTTCGAGTCGAGCCAACTCTGATATACAAGACACGACTGAGGATCGCGTGTAAATGTCGGTAACAGATCGCAGGTCGTCGGAATTCGACCAGGAGGGCTGCGGAAGCCTAGGGAACGGTACAATCTAAGATGTGAGCCTTACATAATGTGTACGCCACCTGCATTTACTGTATGGTTGGGAGAGGGTCAATGCCCTACTCATAGTGAAGGTTATACTTTAAGATTAACAATAATTCAAGAGATACATAACAGGTAAAGTAAGGGTCTGATACATCCCGTGCTCCACTAACACGAGGGTATCAGCATGTGCGAACAACCTACAAGAGATGCATGTCTAGTAAAGTATGTGGGGCTCATCATATGTAGTGATCATCACATTGTGAAATACAATTTATAGATAACCGGCTCGACCGCACTCTCACTATATGGATATTCACCGGCATGGCCGACGCTATCGTGGATTTACGAGAACTCCTCAGAGCGCACAACACATGGGCTGAGTGATTTACATGACACGATTTGTTCATGGAGCAACTATTTGCGACATCCAATCTCAGAGTGATGCGACGCTGTTGCGACTTACACATCGATTTGTGCACCACTACCCAAAGTCTCAAGGACTTACGTGCCCTAAGAGGGTCTCTACCCAGAGCGTATTACGTCCATGATAGAATATTTGAATCACTAGTTGTGATACATCTTACACATCACTTGCACTTACAGAGATAAATTGAATCATAAAACATATAATTGAATCTGAATAATGAAGGATATAAACTGAATTATGGAGGCCCTGGAATAGCAAGACTCATGCCCAAGTCGTAAAGAGAAATGGTACGAGGCCAAAATAATAAAGAGAAGAGTGACAAGGGTCAACTCAACACAAGTGGTGATAGCCAATCATAATAAGAGAAGAGTGACAATGGTCAACTCTATAATAAGGAGAGTGGCAACGGCCAACTCAAATAAAGAGACAAGTAGCAGAGCCAACTCAAATAAAGAGATGAGACAGGGGCAAGGCTTACATCCATGGCCTCACATAGATTCAGAGAAATCTCTTATATTTGACATCATGTCATAAACCCAAAGGGCCAATAATGGTAATGATAATAATTGAATCAATTGATAGGTTAATTCTCGAAAACATATAAACAATAGAGGCAAGATGATTCACGTCATGAGAAGTATGAAAAAAGTAAGATAATTCACATCATTAAAGGTAAGAAAAGGGAAGATAATTCTCATCAGTAAAAGTATGAAAAGGCAAGATAATTCACATCTTTAAAGGCACAAAAGGCAGGAGAAATATAATAACTTAAATTAGTGTAAGCTTAAAGGATAAAACCCTCACCTTTAAAGTCGAATTGTCCTCTTACATCTTTTAGAACTTAGTGTATGCACTTTAGATTCAATTTCAACTTGATCAGCCCCTGTGACTCAACCGGACAAAACAACTCCAATCAATCCTTCTGTTAAGTCAACTTTGTTCCACTTGACTTGAAGAAAACTATAGGTTAATGGAATCCATCATCCAAAAGGATAACTTCCATTCAAATACATTAGGCATTAGCTTTCCTCACTACAAGCGTTCGCCTTCCGACTTAACTGGTTGGAAATTGAACCTAACCTATCATATACTGGAGAAGGGACTAGTAGAGAAACTCACATCAGCAGTGTCAAGAAAACGTGACTTGAACCTGAACTCGTTTGGTGACTCAGTGAGTCGCCGATCATCATGTACACGTCTCCACTCTCTTCTTCTTTTCCTTTTCTTTTCTCTTTCCTTTCTTTCCCTTTCTTTTTCTTTCTTTCTTTCTTCCTTCCTTCCGTCCTTCGTTTCTTTCTTTCTTTCCTTCTTCTCTTTCTCCTTTCTTCCCCTGGCAACTAGGTGCTATCTTGCTTGTTCACTGTTAAATGACGTATGGTGCTTAACCAGTGTCTCATTCTCTCTCTCTCTCACTCTCTCTCTCCCTCTATCTCTCTCTCCCTCTCTATCTCTCTCTCCAGTGTTTCTCTGCCTTCATTCTTGTGGGTGGTAGAGCCTTTTATAGACTGTTCGATTGTAACCTACGCAGCAGGTCTGTCTTACGCAATCCTTACGCAATTAGGACTGCGAAACTCCTTTTACGCAACTCCTTGCGTGCGCGGCGAAAGGTGAGAGATACCCTTGCTTCTTCCCTCCTTATCAACGTAGAGGGGATCGTTTTTGGATTGGATGACATCTAGATGGTTTGGATTAGCCATCCGATTATAGGTGGTGGGCCACAACTTTGACTAATGGACGGACCTGTTTGATTTTGCATAAGGTTTCTAACTTCCGCTTCTTGCGGCCGAATTCTGGACGAGGTTTTGTCTGGTTTTCTTAGTCAGTTTGGGAGATGAAAACCTAGGGTTTGATCCTCTTGACCTTCTGGCCATGATGAATGATGTGGATTAACCCATATGATGGTGATGGTAGCCCACAATAGTCCTTAAGACGGACGGTATCCGTCTATGTAATGACCCAAAAAATTTTGTGCCAAGACCCGAGTACTACCTCTATTTTTTCCTTAGAAGTTTATTGTGGGTTACTTAGTGCTAAACTTGATTGCTTGTGAAATTTGCATCAATCACTTTAAATTCGATCTGCATGACTCAAAACCTGTAGATTAGTTAGTGCTAGGTTACTCTGAAATTTGGGATCCATCGCTAAATCTAGTTGCTCTTGAGAATTTTTGGAAGTTTTGGATCAAAACTGGACCACGCGTCGAAAGTCTGATGGTGATGATCTTAAGCTGTTTTGGTCACCAGGTTGGACTTGCCCATCACCTCAAAAATCAAGTCCAGATGATGTTCTGGGTCGATTTGATTGAGTCCGGAGTGAAGAGTGTGAGAACGGTGAGATATTAAATAAGATTTTATGAAATTTGAGTCGTGTCGCTTGCGCGATGATTTTAAGCTATCTGACCGTTGGAATCTGACCCAATTTCACCCTCGGATCAGGGAAGGTGGCACAGGCATGTCCTAGTGCTTGTGGTCCTGATTGAGATTCGGTGACCGTTGAATTGAGTGTGGTCCGCCACAGCTGATCTGAAGATCCAATCTTTACAAAAACTCAGTCTGACCTAGATCCATGGTCAGTGAGCTTAAGTCCGACCTCTCGTGGAAAAAGGCCCACCGGAAGTGCTCCGTTGGATCGAGAGAGGCCTGTTTTGGTTATACCCTGAGTATACCTTAGCCCTGGGGTTATTTTCATCAATGTTAGGCCTATATATAGACCTTAAAACCCCAGCTCTCTTTTCAATACGAATTTCCTAACCCTAGCTAAGAAAGATAGGAAAAAAGAGAGAGAAAGTGAGAGGGAAGTTGGTGAATCATCTTAGATTCTTTCCTGTTTTTCTTCATCCTTAAACCTTCACTTTAGAATCGTTATTCCGGCGATTCTGAGTTCATCCTTGGGTAAGTTAACCTAACCATAATCTGTGTTAGAGCTTAGAATAGTCTTTGTGTTGTTGTAGCTCATTTCTATTCCTGTTTTAGGTTATTCTATCGCCGTTAACGAAGACATATCATCTGAATCAATTCGGTGTTCTATTTCTGGTTTAAGGTGCGGACTTTAATTGTATAGGTTATGGTTTTCAAGGCTTTCAATGCTAGTGAATGGTTTATTCTTGCTATGGATGAGATTTCACATGTCAAATGCTATGTTTATCTTGCGTTCCTGATATGCATGTGTTATATTGTGATTTGTGTATTCTATGTATATGTATGAAGTACCGTATACGTATAAACTATGCTCATGTGTTTGCCATGATTATTTGTTGTGTATGTATGCTAGATGTATGTGTGTCAACTCCTTGGTAAAGGAATTGTCCAAATGCGTGTATTTCAACATACGTCATGTATGTTGTATTATGTATTCTAAGTGTTTGTAGAAATGTCTGAATGATCTAAAGTGCTACATATTAACCTAATTGCAGGCATTGAGAAGCGATTCTCAATACTCCTATTAGTGTGTATGATTTCCTTCATGCAAGTTACATTCTTTGTTGTTTAACTTCTAGCATTACTTGTGTGTAAATCCATGTTGAGTTGATATTCTTCAAATGCTTACATACCATGAGATTTGAGTTGTTGTCCATTACTATCCTAAATTGTTGATATCACTATCTGTTGTAGTGGAATGTGTTTGAGACTATGAATAGTCCAGGAAATCGGTAATCGGCCTTGAGATTGTGGCTGAGGCTGCTTTCGCCATAAAGGACGTGTTTTGACGAACCCGAGTCGTATTAGAGTTGTCGGCAGTGGTTTGGCCACACGGAGTGTTTGCGCACTCTATGTCGTTCAACCCAACGTGCGCTCGTGCTAGTTGAGTTCGTCAAGTAACTCGATTATCCGATGTATGTTCACCATATATGGACGCTATTGTTTAAATCTAGGGTACCAAAGTTACCGATGAAATCCTATTAACCATGGTACCTTGATCTGCTAAGACTCATGAGCCGGACATGGTGGTATGGGACACCGTGGTCAAGCTGTCGGCCTATGCTGGGGTGACGAGCCTCCCCGTAGTGACCAGTGAGCAACCAAACTCGTGAGCGATTATGGTGGTATGGGACACTATATTCGTGCTGTCGGCCTACATTAATTGGTGACGAGCCCTTTGTAGTGACCTCGAGCATACCTAGATACCGCATTGAGGTGACGAGCCTTGTTGTAGTAATGAAGGTATGATAGGTGTGCATTGATTGGTGACGAGCCCTTTGCAGCGACCTAAAACCATATGATCGTATGAGATGTCTAGGACTGACGACTCTAGAATGGATCATTGTTTGGATGGTGATATGAGGAAGGTACCTTAGCTTCCCAATCCTACTGTATGAAAAGGACTAATAACAACTTGGTAATCATGTTCATGCACCACATTTGCATATACTTTGTAGACGTGGCGCACTTTGAGGCGATGTCATGCGTAACGTAAGATGAAGATGCTGAGGGTGTACGCGTGAGGGCACGCATCATTCTCCATACATCCTTGCATTAACAAGAGTACTTAGGACATGTTTGATTGTTCTGCTTTATCATTACTGCTTGATTGAATTGATAACATGTTAACCTATGCTTTATTGTTCCACTGAGTTGATTACTCACTCCCACGTTCTGGGATAGTGTTAAACACCCACCAGACTCTGTCTTAGTTGCTGATGTTGCAGATGTTGATGCGATCTCTGAGGCAGAGCAGGAGATCGATGTTGATGACGCTGCTTTCTCTTTTATGCAGTTTTCAGATGGGTTCTAGTGAGCCTTGTTCTGATGCGCGGGATTTTGGGATGTCTTTTGGGATTTAAATGATGTAATTTGATACTTGTAATTTTGATAGTAACACTTGTAAAATGACCTGGTATGTATATGTTTTTCAGGGATTTGCACATGTACACATATGATTCTATAAGTCTTCCGCTTACGTTCTTCACTTATCCCTGAATTATATTTGCAGTTTGGCTTAATCTATTCCATGTCTTATGCACTCATACAGACAACATACATCCATCATTCAATATGTTGCATAAGTGATGTTTTGAAACTCGGGAGCTGAGTTATGCTCGACCCCCGAATTTCAGGGTGTTACAAGTTGGTATCAGAGTGTGAATTAGATTAAACCAGACCTGGGTTATGGTCACACACCGCACGTTGTCGCCACTTTAGTGTTTTTGGGTGCGAGTTTGTCATAGATTGTATGTTTGTGTTCTATTGCTTCTATCGGCGAAAGTTTACTGAAAATGATCGCCGAGATTGAGTCTGTGCTCTCCTGATCACACACAGTGACCCGAAATCTCTTCTAGACCATCTATTAATGAGTCTAGATGGTTTATCTTCCCATCTTAACCCTTCAATTGTCTAGAAATCTCTGTTATATCAGATTTCAACCCGAATGGCCCGATAGGCATCGAACCAAGCAAAGGGGCCGATCGGGGCAATTCCAATGGGGCGCAGGGGGGACCCACCTCTTTTAAAGCATAAGGGACCAGGAGGACCTCGTCCAAATGGCGAGGCATCACCGGAAGGTCCAGAGACCGGCAATGCCCTCACCGATCAGCGGGCCGGCTCGGGCCGACGCCCATGGGGTCTAGTGTGGACCACTCCTCCATGGTTGCTCGGTTATATCCCTTTCTAAACCCTACTTCCTTCACAAATCACCCTCCCTAACTCTCCTTTTCTTGAAATCCCTCTCAAAACTCCACCAAATCTCTTCCAAATCTTCTTCTTCCTCCATTTTCATGCTCACCCACCAACCCATCTCAAAACCCTCACCCCCATTGCTATTTACCCTTTCTTTTCTTCTCATTTGGGCTCCCAAATCCATCTTTAGGATCTCAAGTGTGTGGAAGCTTCACCATCCTTCCTATTTCTCCCATTTCTCTCATTTCCATGGCCCTCTTTGAGTTTATCACGGCCATCTTTTCCATCTCCACCCTTCTTTCTTTGATGGGGAAGAAGAGAGTACCCGTAGATGAAGCCGGGCCTAGCCGCCCAACTCGTGCACGGAGGCCGAGAGGTGCTGCCACTCGCACGACCGCCGCTCGTGAATTCCATACCAAGCGGGACCTTGATCCTCAAGCTCCCATTAGTAGAACCCTGTTGGCAGAGTTATCGCATGGAGTCTATGAAGGTCGTAGGGTCCTTTTTGAGGCTCATATTGATCCGCGGCTGTTTGGCGAGTTTCTGTTGTTGGAGTGCCTGGAAGGGGCTGGTTGGTGTCCCTTATTTTAGGGCGAGTATCGCGCGAATGCAAGTACTGTTCGAGCTTTTTATGCTAACATTCGTGATCCGTCGCTGGAGCCTCTGCAGTTCAAGATTCCTTGTGGTAGCGGTTGGGAGGCCACGGTCAACATCGCTTTGAAATCCCGACTCCTGAATGTGCCACTTGGTGAAGTGCATGCTAGTGAGAAGAACTTGAACAGTATGCGTGAGAGGGATCGTCGCACCCGATTCTTGTGTGGTCGTCTGGTCGAATGGCAGCCTAATAGAAGTCTTCTAGCTACCAACATGACGGACGACTTCCGCTTGCTTCACCACATGTGTACGTTCAATGTATATCCAAGGTGGAGCAATCGCAGCAAGTGTACGCACCTGATGGTAGATTTTCTATATCAGGTGGGGCAAGAAGTGAAGTTGTGTGTGCCGACGTACATCTTGCCTCAGATTATCCTTATCGTTCGTTCGATTAGGAGGACCAATCGCTTCCATTTGGTCGCCTCATTTGCAAGCTTGCACATAAGTTTGGCTATAGGCTTAGGGCAGAGAAGCCGGTTCCTGTTCATCATATTAATCTGATGACCCTTAAGCAGATCGAGATTGGTACTCGTCGACAGGTCTCAGAGAGTGAGGATGCGTTAGAGAGTGATGAGGATGAGAGTTCTGTTGAAGGTGAAGCTGAGATTGAAGAAGAAATAGAGCAGGACGAGGAAGAGGTTGAGTCACATGATACGAGTGAGAGCTCTCCTCCTGTGGCACCAGAGCAGAGCGCAGATCAGGCTGCCAGGAATGTCTGTATCGCTCGGTTTGAGGAAGGGCAGGCTGTTCTACGCTAGGATATCATGGATCTTCAAGGCCTTGTGAAGCATAAGTTCAAGAAGGTGACTTAAAATCTGAAGTCTATCCTGTGTTGCTTGCAGGATAAGGGTGCCCCGCCTCCATCTCCTGATTCCGATGAGTAGTTGTCGTTGTGGTCGTCCTTTGCTTTGTTTTGTTGTTTCTTTCTGTGTGTAGCCAATGTTGGCTTTTGTAGTTGGAAGTTGTTTGTTGTTGTTTGAAGTTTTAGATGTTTAGTTCACATGTTTTCCCTGTCGTGATTCATGTAACGCTGCACTACCTGTATTGCGACAAATTTTGTTAAATGGAATGTATGTTTTTTTATCTTTGAAGTTGTGCTCTGAATGCTATGTGGATGGATTATGTGGACATAGAATCTTACAGGTTGCATCCTCTGTTGAATGTAGGGTATGCCTCTTAAAGATTTGAAGACTTCGGCTCGTCTCTCTTTAGTTGAGTCGCTTGTTGGGGTTCCTCCCCTAAGCGATAGCCAGACGGATCCGCAGTCGGGCCCGTCTCATGCTGGTGTTGGGCTAACACCTATGGCTCCTCCTGTCACGCCTTCGGTTCCTGAGCCGAGCCGTGCATCTTCATCTGCTCCACCTGCTGATAGGTTTGAGTAGATGATGTTGTTGATGTAGCAGCAGCAGCAGCAGCAATTTCTATCTTCCATGGCTGGCATCTTTGCTCAGTCAGTGGGGGCGACTCCACCTACTTCACCTATGCCCCCACCTGGGAGTGCTAGTGCGAGTGGCACTTTTGAGCAATTTCAGTGCTTATGACCTCCCACATTTACGGGTTCTCATAGACCTGAGGAGGCCGAGCATTGGATCGATCGCATCTCAAAGATGCTGAGACCACTGCACTACTCTGAGGTCGAGCAGGTCGAGCTTGCCTCCTTCATGTTTGAGAAGGAGGCCAGTCTATGGTTGGACAATGTTCTTCGTACTGTCGTGGAAGGATATGAGTGGTTGTGGCAGGTGTTCGAGGCACACTTCCACGAGAAGCATTTCCCGGTTATGTACCGACATGAGAAGGAGAGTGAGTTCCTTCGCCTCCGCCAGGGAGGGCTGTCGGTGACGGAGTATGAGAACTGGTTCACTGAGCTAGGTCGGTATGTTCCTTTAATTCTGGGCGATCAGCCAATGAGGATGCGGCGCTTTTCTGAGGGATTGAGGCCTGAGATCTGATCGAAGATATTCTGTGCTAGCATTTCTTCCTATGCGGAGTTGGTGAGCATGTCCTTGCGAGCAGAGCAGGACGGGGATAGGTCGTCCCATATGTGAGCACCTATGGCTCCCAGACCTGCACCTTTTCTCGGTAAGAGGCCGCGGGCAGATTCTCCTCCTAGGCATTCAGCGCCGCCCGCTCAGCAGATGCGAGCTGATCTTCGCTGTTCGTATTGTGGGAAGATGGGGCATTTGGACCATTTTTGCTTTTCGCGTATGCGGGCCAGTGGTTTTACTCCACCGCAGAGGATTAGTCGTCCGATGTCTCAGGTTATCTCTCCACCACCTCTTCGTTCAGCGCCAGCTCATCCATCCTTCAAACCTGCAGTACCTAGCTTCAGGCCACCTCAGCGGCACATGGTTCCTCCGCCAAATCGTCAGCAGCAGGCTGGAGTTCATGCGCTCTCAGTTGAGGTGCCTATGTCTGACGTGTTGCCGAGATCCTTCGAGGTTACAGTGCACATTGAAGGTAGTCCTGTTTCTATGTTGGTGGATACAGGGTCTATTACTTCTCTTATATCATATGCGGCAGTTAGGCATTTGAGTTTGAGCACTGTTTCTATCAAGAGAGTGACGCTCACTACCGCTACGGGGATTTCCTCTACTATGAACAAGCATTGTATGGATTGTTGGATTGATCTAGGAAGTGGATCGATTTGTGTTGATTTCTTTGTCGCACCTCTTTGTCATTACGATGTTATTATGCATATAGATTGGCTCACGAGAATGCGAGTAGAGATTGATTGTGAAGCAAGGACGGTGACAATTCATGGATCTGAGGGCGAGACAGTTACTTTCCCAGTTAAGGTCAGTTACCCTTTTCGTCTTAATTATTATACTTCTCTGTTGGAGAGTATGGCTGAGTCGGCGTTTGAAAGCACGCCTGTAGTTCGAGAGTTCGAAGATGTGTTTGAGTCGATTCCTGGATTACCTCCTCAGCGTGAGATTGACTTTACTATCGATCTCATGCCTAGTGCGGCGCCCATTTCTTTGCCCAACTATCATATGCCTCCGAGTGAAATGGAGGAGTTCAGGAAGCAGATAAATGGTTTGTTGAGTTTGGGCTTTATTTGGCCTAGTGTGTCTCCTTGGGGAGCACCTGTTTTGTTTGTGAAGAAGAAAGATGCTTCCTTGCGATTATGTATTGATTATCGCAGGTTGAATTAGGTAACTGTGAAGAATAAGTACCCTTTGCTCAGAATTGATGAGCTGTTTGATCAGTTGAGGGGGGCACGGTACTTTTTGAAGGTTGATCTGCAGTCAAGGTATCATCAGTTGCGCGTCAAGAATGACGACATGCAGAAGACCGCTTTCAGGACTAGCTTCGATCACTATGAGTTCCTTGTGATGTCGTTCGGTCTTACGAACGCACCGGCCGTGTTCATGGATCTGATGAACAGGGTGTTTCGGCAATTAAAAAAGAGCTATTAGGCTTTGATACCACTTGAAAAGGCCTAGCTATATGTCCTAGAGGGGGGGTGAATAGGACAATGCCAAATAAAACTTATAACAGCGGAATTAAAATGAATATGATAGCCAAAATAAATCACAATGCAGGAAAGTAAAATAACCTCAAAATTCAGATCTTGAGAGGTTGATATAAATGTTGTTCTAAGGACAACCTTACACCAAAAACCAGAGTTTATGGTAGGACAACCTTATTTCTATAAAGATCTTTGTATCAAATCTCAAACCAAAGAGGAATACAGAAATAAATACAAGCTGAATTAAAATAAATTGTAATCACAAATGTATTGTTCTAGGGACAGCCATACACCATAAAAATGGCAGGGCAACCTTGCTGGAACAACTTATAAAGGAAATTGAATATCAAGCTGATAAAGGAATATCAGAAAATAAATTCTAAACTATTACAAAATTCTCACAATGGTTGAATTAAATGATTACAACATTCACCACCATACATACATCCCACAAAAGAATAATTAAAGATCAGAAGTATAAATCATTCAACCACAACACAAGGGATTATAGTGGTTTGCCTGTGTGTTCACCAACTGTTAAACAACAGCCACACAGAATGCTATTCCACTCCTAATATCCTCACACAGGGGATATTAGCGTTCACTAACAAAATAGGTTTTCCCAGGTTCACCCAAAACCTTTACAATTGTGTCTTTATTTGTGGGCTTACACAATTAAAAAACCCCACTTCTGAGTTTTCCTGGCTCTCCTCAGATAACCAATACAACAAGATTTTTCTAGCAAATCTTGAAAGAAACCAAAACAGAAAGGAATTTATAATTAAATGTAAAATACCTGATTATCTCCTTCGTTGTAGCAGCCCGGTAGAACCAAATCAGAGTAGATGATTGAATGTCCAAGTTCAATGTCCAGTACTCAATTACAATGGTTCTAATTCTAATAGATTTTAAATTAAACCAAATAGGGCTTGCCTTAATTGATTTTGATTCCAAAGAAAGGGAATAACAATTCCTCTTATCAAATTAGATTGGAATAGTAGAAACAAAATCAATTAAATAAAGCTAAGGAAAGAGAATATTAAATAAGCACACTTAGCTTAGATGGAGCACAGAATTATCTCTCAGAAGTTCGACGAAGATTGGCTTGAATGGATTAATTAATTCGATGATTTCTTCTGAGATTCGTGCACTATTTACAGGTGAGCAGATCGCGTCTTCGACTGGTCTAGGGAGCTCTTCGACTAGTCGAATCAATAACAGATATTTGAAAAATTCGGCGGGATAAGCTTTGACCGTTCTACGACTGGTCGAAGGTCTCCTTCGACTGGTCGTAGGTCACCTACGACTGGTCGAAGAACCTGAAAAATATCGCTGGATTTCGAGTCAAAGATTTTTGACTGGTCGAAAATGCAGTCGACAACTTCCTTTCGATCGTCGAGCATTCTGGACTAGTCGAAGCCTAACAGATTTTATCCGAAATTTGTAACAAACTCACGACTGATCGAGGAATTTCTTAGACTGGTCGAAGCAACTCTAGGACTATTCGAAGAAGGCCTAGGACTAGTTGAAGAACAGACCAAACTCATGTAAAATAAACATTCGATTTATGTATCCAAAATGACCTACTTCTAAGGTCAACCAATGGTCAGTTAAACCTCAACCAAGAAGTAAGGACATTGAAATATTAGGAACTAGTGACCTTGAAGTATGAGCCTTGAAGTCTTGATGTAGTTGAAATCTTGATGTAGCTCAATCTTGAAAGTGTCTTGAGTTCTTTACAAACTGCGTTGTACTCTTCTTGAAGTCTTGCAGCTAGAGTCTTGTCTTGTAAGCAGTTCTTGCATTCAAGATTGATCCTTGTACTTGTGAGCTTAGCTTGTTCATGAATGTTGATCCTTGAGAGAGCTTCACTTATGCAAGTTATATATAACAGTGATTTTGGCACCACAAATTTGACAACAGATAGGGATATAAACTATAGCACTTACAATCTCCCCCTTTGTCAAATTAGTGACGAAACACATAACCAAGATAAACATAAAGTAAAACAACTGGTTAAAGAGTTATGAACCAGGTCATATCAACTGCCTTACCTGGAAATCAATATTCAATATTCAACATTCAACATTCTACCAGTTTCATTCAACAAGTTCAAACATACTCCCCCTGAGTAATATAACCAATGCTACTCCTCTCACAATCATATCGTTAAGAACAAACCATTCTCCCCCTTTTTGTCACAATATGACAAAGGAAACAACAATAAAGGAGAACTAAATAAAGGAATATATGAGAGTAAACATGAGGAGTTATTAGAGTATAGCAAAATAGTGATAGAGATACTCAGCATAGCTTCACATAGAATAAATATCCAGCATAAAACATAGATAGTATCCAACTCAAAATCAGTCAACCAAGTGCTAAGTTATAAAGTTATTACAGACCAGAAGTCTCATATAAACTAGTCAGAACCAGAACCAGATGACGGAGCAGGAATAGAGGGATCAAGTTGGTGCATGCCTTTGTTCAATTGCCTAAGATATTTGTGCATGTACTTGAATTGTAAATCATGAGCAACAGACATGATTTCCAACTTTACATTTATATTCTCAACTTTATCCTCTAAAGCACTCAGACAAGCATCAACATCAGATGGTTCAAAATCTGGATCATTTGTTGAGTCAGAATCCAATTCCTCAAAAATGTCATCCATATTAATGTCATCACCAGCTTCTTCATGACCACCACCACCACCACCACCTTGTTCAGGAAGTAGATCCAACTTCATCTTATTGATATTAGTATTGTTGAAGATCAGATGATGGATTGGTGCCTCATCAACCGGCATATCGACTAACATATGTGTAGCCAATACAATCATTAAATAGGCAAAAGGAATGTCACTATGACCAGGATGGAGTCTAAACTGAAGAATGAAATGACAGATTAAGGATGGTAAACAAATCTGAGTACCATTGGAAATAGCATGGATAACACGAACCATAAACGAAGTCAAGTCAAATTTATTACCCGAACGAGGATACAGATTAGACACAAAGATTTTGTGGAGAATTCTGTATTTGGGTAACAAATACCTTGCGGGAAGCGCATTCCCTTTTTGAGTCCATTGAACATCCATGTTGCACAAATCTCTAGTGAGCATGCGTTTTTCAGACATTGAGGGTTTATCAGTTAAGTTATGGATAGGAATACCCTCATCATTCACAAGAATGTCCATAAGGGCTGAAATTAAATGACGATCAACGTCAAAAGGCCCTTCTCTAGTAGATATTTTAAAAGTTAAATTATCCTATGAGAAAGCACTAATACATGTAAACATGGATTGGGCAATGGACCGGTATGCAGGCCCACCCCAATGTAATAAGTTAACCCAACCTACAGCTTCAAGCATAGGAAGGATGTCAAAAGGTGCAATACGATTTACATCAACAGGATATTCAACAATAACATTACGTAATCTAATGTCCCTAACATATGATGGATCATCATTGGGAACAAGAAGATGACGCTTAGAGATAATGGTCGATCTGGAGGAAGAAGAAGGATCACGAGAAGTAGTTTTTCTACCTCTAGAAGCCATTTGCAACAAGGATATCAAGGAAATAAGAAGTTGCAAAGGATTGAGAAGTGGGTTTACATAAAACAGATTTTTCAAAATCCAAACCCCAAATCTCAATGAAATTCAAAATAGAAAGCTTAAAGCTTGAAAAGAAAACAATCTAGACACAAATCTGTAAGAAAAATGGGATTTGGAACACTAATCTTGAAGAACATGAAAGATGGGTTCGACAAGTCGAAGCACGGCTCCAAGGAGAAGAAAATGAAATGAGGAAGAAAGCAAAAATCCCCAAATTAAGTGAATCCCGAGTTCTACGACTGGTCGTGGGTATCTACGACCGGTCGTAGGTCGACAGGTCGAGTATACTCACGACAGGTCGAAGAATGCCCAAAAAATTCATATTTCTTGCAAATTATACAAAAATTGGAATTCAATCTAACAAATATATACACTATAATACAAGTAGGCATAAATAATCATTTTAAAATGCACATGCCAAGATCAAATTTCATCTTTTTGAACCTGCTTTTATCAAGAGGTTTTGTGAAAATGTCAGCTCGTTGATCTTCGGTAGGAATATATTCTAGAGATATAACTTTTTCTTCTACTAATTCCCTTATATAATGAAATCTAATGTCAATGTGCTTAGTACGAGAATGCTGAATAGGATTTTTTGAAATATTTATCGCATTGGAATTATCACAATGTAATAACATAGAATCCTGTTTAATTCCATAATCACTTAGCATTCGTTGCATCCAAACAAGCTGTGTACATGCATTACCAGCTGCGATATACTCAGCTTCAGCTGTTGAAAGTGATATAGAATTTTGTTTCTTACTAAACCAGGAAACTAGACAATTTCCAATGTAAAAACAACCACCACTGGTTGATTTTCTATCATCTAGATTACCAGCCCAGTCAGCATCCGAGTACCCAGCTAATTGGACACTGGTCTCATGAGGATACCAGAGACCGAGATTTACAGTACTTGCGACATATCTAATAATTCGCTTGACAGCAATCAAGTGAGATTCTTTTGGATCAGATTGATATCTTGCACAAATACCAACACTTAGAGAAATATCAAGTCTACTAGCAGTTAAATATAACAAACTACCAATCATACTCCGATAAAGTTTTGAGTCAACATTTTTACCATTAGAGTCTTTTGAGAGTTTTAGGGTAGTACTCATAGGAGTATCGAAATTCTTGCCATTCTCAAATCCAAATCTCTTGATTAGATTCAAAGCATACTTAGATTGAGAAATGAATATTCCTTCAGGTTGTTGCTTTACTTGCAATCCAAGGAAATAAGTCAATTCTCCAACCATGCTCATTTCGAATTGTGATTTCATCAAATCTGTAAACTCAGTAGTCAAGTTAGTACAAGTTGATCCATAAATGATATCATTAACATAAATCTGCACCATTACGATATGATCATTATGTTTTTTAACAAACAGAGTTTTATCAACAAATCCCATTTGAAAATTATGACTTAAAAGAAATTTCGTTAGTTTCTCATACCATGCCCTAGGTGCTTGTTTTAATCCATAAAGTGCCTTTTTAAGCCGATATACATAATCAGTATTTTTAGAATCTTCAAAACCCATTAGTTGTTCAACATAGACTTCTTCATGTAAATCGCCATTTAGAAAAGCACTTTTCACATCCAACCGATAGATCTTTATCTTTCTAAAACATGCAATGGATATAAATAGTCTGATAGATTCAAGACGTGCTACCGGTGCAAAAGTTTCATCGAAATCAATCCCTTCAATTTGAGTATAACCTGGTACCACTAGTCTAGCCTTGTTTCTAATTATATTTCCACACTCGTCAGACTTATTTTTGAAATTCTATTTTGTTCCAATGATGTGTTTATCTTTAGGTCTTGGTACGAGATACCAAACATCATTTCTTACGAATTGGTTGAGTTCTTCTTGCATCGCAACAATCCAGTTCTCATCAACAAGAGCTTCTTTTACGATAGATGGTTCTATTTGGGATGTAAAACATACATAATTACATATATCCTCAAGTTGTCTACGGTGCGAACACCGGTGAGAGGGTTTCCAAGAATTTTGGTTGGATGATCTTTAACAGTCCTCAACTCAGAATCAATCCGATTCGATGAAGTATCGGGTTTATCAATGATTAGTACTTCATCATTATCTGAATTAGAAATTGGCGTGTTTAAGTGATCATCAATGACAACATTAATGGATTCTTGAATCACACCAATCCTTTTGTTCAGAACCCTATAAGCTCGACTGTTTAAGGAATATCCTAGAAAATACCTTCATCACTCTTCGTATCGAATTTTCCCAAATTTTCACGATCACGTAAAATATAGCACTTCGACTGATCGAAAGTATTTAACAGTAGGCTTTTTATTGAACCACAATTCGTAAGCCATTTTATTATTATCTTTTCTAGTGTAGACTCGGTTAATAATATAGCAAGCTGTGTTGACTTTGACCCAAAGATTTTTAGAGAGCTTCATGCTATTCAACATGACATTAGCCATTTCTTGAAGCACCCTATTCTTTCTTTCTACAATTCCATTTTGTTGTGGAGTTTTGGGAGCAGAGAATTCATGTAATATTCCTTGGTCGATATAACTTCTCAAAATTGCTATTCTCAAATTTAGATCCATGATCACTATGAATTTTACTGATTTGAGAAGATTTTTCAGTTTGAATCCTTTTGAAAACTTTTCTTACTTCTTCAAGGGTTTCAGATTTATCCCTTAAGAAGACTACCCAAGTGAAAAGTCATCAACTATTACCAGGATATACTTTTTCCCACCATGACTTTCTGCTCTGGTAGGTCCTATCCGATCCATGTGGAGAAGTTCGAGTGGTCTTGATGTGGTATTTGAATTCACCTTTTGTGTGAGTTCTTTGTTTGTTTGCCTATCCGGCACTCACCACATATTTTATCTAATTTCTCAAGTTTGGGTAAACCTCTTATAAGTTCTCGTTTGCTCAATCTATATAAATTTCGATAATGTACATGTCCAAGACGTTTGTGCCATAAATCAGTCTCGTCTGTATGGACCATGTAACATGTTTGATTAGATGAGCTGGATTCGCTAATAATATAGCAATTTTCAGACGTTCTATGTCCAGTTAATATTACAGAACCCTTATTGTTTAGTATCTCACAACTTTGATTAGAAAACCGAACATTATGGTTATTATCACATATTTGAGATATACTAAGCAAGTTATGTTTTAAGCCTTCAACATATAAAACATTTTTAAACACAGGAAGATTAAAAAGTTGAACCGTACCTTGGCCTATAATCTTACAGTTGCTACCATCACCAAATGTGACTGAACCATCAGTCATATCTTTCAGATCCGTGAATAAAGCTTTGTCACCTGTCATATGCCTGGAGCATCCACTATCTAGGTACCACTTTGAATGACTTGTTGCTTTGAAAGCAGTGTGAGCAACCAAGCAGGTAACTTTAGGAACCCATTTCATAACTGTTTTGGGTTTAGGAACATAGTTGGTCTTCTTTTGTGTATATTTGTAGGAATGACCTATAGAGTTAGATTTTAAGAGCTCCTTGAGTAAATCAACTATCTTTTCAGCTAGTGGATTTCATTTTTGATTAAAGTTGACATGGCTGCTTCTAGGTTTTTGAAAAGTTTTTGAATTTCTAGAAAAATCTTGATAAGTACTTTTCCCTTTTGAGTTTGAGGACTCTCCTTTAACAAACATAGGAGGAGTATACTTTTGTTTAGGAGGTAGATTTTTATCATAGCCCAACCCGGATCGATCGCCACATTTTCTTGATCCGGATAACAGTTTTTCTAACTTTGGATCACCTTGGGCATATTTCCATGTGTCCTTTAGACTCAGAAGAGAAGATACTTCAGTTTTAAGTTTCTCAATTTCATATTTTAAATCAATAATTAGGGAGTTTTTGAATTCCAAATCGCATTTTGATTTTTCAAAACAATCTGAAATTTGTGATTTTTCTAAGACAAGTGATTCAAAACATTTTTTGAGTTTAGAAAACTTTTCTTTTTGAAGTTTAAGTTTGACAGCAATTTTACAACTTTCCTTATATAGGGCATTGTAAGCGTCTTGAAGATCATCTTCATTTTCACATTCACTACTCAGATTTTCTTCACTTGTTGAGTCATTATCTGAAAATGTGAATTTGGCTAGAGTCATAAGAGCTTTAACCTCATTGCCCGACTCGGTTTCAGACTCTGATTCAGAAGAACCTTCAGAATCAGATGATTCATCCCATGTAGCCAACATACCCTTCTTCTTGGGTTTGTCCCTTTTAGGACATCTATTTGCTAAGTGCTCATATTCTTGACAGTTGTAACATTGACTATCTTTCAAACATTTTCGAGATTTGGGTCTAAACTTCTTTTTATCATTTGATTTTTGAAAATCAACCCTTTTCTTGCTTTTGAAAATCTTGTAAAATTTCTTAGCTAAAAGAGCCATATCATCTTCTGAATCAAAATTTTCTTCTGAATTACATTTAGAAGATTTTAGTGCGATAGATTTACCTTTAGGAGCTTTAAAGTTTAACTCGTAGGTTTGTAGAGAACCAACTAGTTCTTCTACCCTCATATTATCCATATCACGAAGTTCCTGGATCGCGGTTACTTTAGAATTGAACTGTTCAGGAAGTGAGCGTAATATTTTTGCACACACTTTACTTTCTGGGATTTTATCGCCAAGACCTCACATTGAGTTTACAATGTCATTCAATCTAGTGTAAAAGTCCATAAACATTTCATTTTCCTCCATATGAATTTCTTCAAATCTGGTTGTGAGGAGTTAGACTTTAGATTTTTTGACAATTGTAGTACCCTCGTGTGTCATTTCTAATATATCCCAAGCTTGCTTTGCAGTATCACAGGAAATGATTCTTTTGAACTCATCCGGTGATAGTGCACAAGTAATTGCATTTAGTGCTTTAGCATTTGCACTACTCTCACTTTTCTGAAGAGTGGTCCATTGGTAATATGGTGTGACTTTCATAGATTTTGAACCATCAACCCCAGTAACTTCCATGATAGGAGGTTTCCATTCAGTCACTGTGGCTTGCCACACATTTTCATCCATTGATTTGAGGAAGATCCTCATTCTGGCTTTCCAATAGGCATAGTTGGAGCCATTAAAGGGTGGAGGCCTTGTGACTGAAAGGCTATCAAAATTTGACATCTTAAATAGCTTAAATCATTAGCTCAGGAATTAAATCCAAGAATTAAAAAAGAGCTATTAGGTTTTGATACCACTTGAAAAGGCCTAGCTATATGTCCTAGACGGGGGGTGAATAGGACAATGCCAAGTAAAACTTATAACAGCGGAATTAAAATGAATACGATAGCCAAAATAAATCACAATGCAAGAAAGTAAAATAACCTCAAAATTCAGATCTTGAGAGGTTGATACAAATGTTGTTCTAAGGACAACCTTACACCAAAAACCAGAGTTTATGGTAGGACAACCTTATTTCTATAAAGATCTTTGTATCAAATCTCAAACCAAAGAGGAATACAGAAATAAATACAAGCTGAATCAAAATAAATTGTAATCACAAATGTATTGTTCTAGGGACAGCCATACACCATAAAAATGGCAGGGCAACCTTGCTGGAACAACTTATAAAGGAAATTGAATATCAAGCTGATAAAGGAATAGCAGAAAATAAATTCTAAACTATTACAAAATTCTCACAATGCTTGAATTAAATGATTACAACATTCACCACCATACATACATCCCACAAAAGAATAATTAAAGATCAGAAGTATAAATCATTCAACCACAACACAAGGGATTATAGTGGTTCGCCTGTGTGTTCACCAACTGTTAAACAACAGCCACACAAAATGCTACTCCACTCCTAATATCCTCACATAGGGGATATTAGCGTTCACTAACAAAATAGGTTTTCCTAGGTTCACCCAAAACCTTTACAATTGTGTCTTTGTCTGTGGGCTTACACAATTAAAAACCCCACTTCTGAGTTTTCCTGGCTCTCCTCAGATAACCAATATAACAAGATTTTTCTGGCAAATCTTGAAAGAAACCAAAACAGAAAGGAATTTACAATTAAATGTAAAATACCTGATTATCTCCTTCGTTGTAGCAGCCCGGTAGAACCAAATCAGAGTAGATGATTGAATGTCCAAGTTCAATGTCCAGTACTCAATTACAATGGTTCTAATTCTAATAGATTTTAAATTAAACCAAATAGGGCTTGCCTTAATTGATTTTGATTCCAAAGAAAGGGAATAACAATTCCTCTTATCAAATTAGATTGGAATAGTAGAAACAAAATCAATTAAATAAAGCTAAGGAAAGAGAATATTAAATAAGCACACTTAGCTTAGATGGAGCACAGAATTATCTCTCAGAAGTTCGACGAAGATTGGCTTGAATAGATTAATTAATTCGATAATTTCTTTTGAGATTCGTGCACTATTTATAGGTGAGCATATCGCGTCTTCGACTGGTCTAGGGAGCTCTTCGACTAGTCGAAGCAATAACAGATATTTGAAAAATTCGGTGGGATAAGTTTTGACCGTTCTACGACTGGTCGAAGGTCTCCTTCGACTGGTCGAAAAACCTAAAAAACATCGCTGGATTTCGAGTTGAAGATTTTTGACTGGTCGAAGATGCAGTCGACACTGTTCCTTCGACTGGTCGAATAAATTCCTGGACTAGTCGAAGCCTAACAGATTTTATCCGAAATTTGTAACAAACTCACGACTGATCGAAGAATTTCTTAGACTGGTCGAAGCAACTCTAGGACTAGTCGAAGAAGGCCTAGGACTAGTCGAAGAACAGACCAAACTCATGTAAAATAAACATTCGATTTATGTATCCAAAATGACCTACTTCTAAGGTCAACCTATGGTCAGTCAAACCTCAACCAAGAAGGACATTGAAACATTAGGAACTAGTGACCTTGAAGTATGAGCCTTGAAGTCTTGATGTAGTTGAAATCTTGATGTAGCTTAATCTTGAAAGTGTCTTAAGTTCTTTACAAACTGCCTTGTACTCTTCTTGAAGTCTTGCAACTTGAGTCTTGTCTTGTGAGCAGTTCTTGCATTCAAGATTGATCCTTGTACTTGTGAGCTTTGCTTGTTGTGAGCTTAGCTTGTTCATGAATGTTGATCCTTGAGAGAGCTTCACTTATGCAAGTTATATATAACAGTGATTTTGGCACCACAAATTTGACAACAGACAGGGATATAAACTATAGCACTTACAATGACATCTTGATATATTCTGTGAGTAGGGAAGAACACGAGGAGCACTTAAGAGAGGTTTTGGATACTCTTAGAAAGAATCAGCTCTTTGCACAGTTCAAGAAGTGTGATTTCTGGAAAGAGAAAGTCAAGTTCCTGGGACATGTGGTGTCCGAGGAAGGGATAGCTGTCGATCTTGCCAAGGTAGCTAAAGTGCAGGACTGGAAGCAGCCTGGTTCAGTTACTGAGGTAAGGAGCTTTCTGGGTCTTGCAGGCTATTATCGACACTTCATACAAGACTTCTCGAAGATTGCCAGACCGTTGTCGCAGCTGACACGGAAGGATTTGAAGTTTGCTTGGAATGAGAGGGCAGAGGAAGCTTTTCAAGAGCTGAAGGACAAGTTGACGTCCACACCTATGCTGGTATTGCCAGAGCAAGAGGTTAAGTATATTATATATACTAACGCCTCTCGCAATGGCCTGGGTTGTGTCCTTATGCAGAAGGACAGGGTGATTGATTATGCTTTGCGGCAGTTGAGGAAACATGAAGAGAATTCCCCTACGCACGACCTGGAGTTAGCAGCTGTCATTTTCGCATTAAAGCTTTGGAGACATTACCTCTATGGAGAGGAGTTCGAGCTCTTTTGCGACCACAAGAGCCTTAAGTATATTTTTATGCAGCATGACTTGAATATGAGGCAGCGCCGATGGATGGAAACATTGAAAAACTTTAAGTTTGATGTTTCTTACCATCCGGGCACGGCGAACCTTGTGGCAGATGCATTGAGTCACAAAAGGCTATTGAGTTTGCGGCTCGCTAATGATAGCAGAATGGGATATGTTGGAGTTTGTGCGTGACTTTGAGCAGAAGCTTACAGTGGAAGAGCCGTATGAGGTTGTCGCACACATTCTTGTACAAACCCTTATCGACGAGAATATCATTGCAGCTGAGGCAGATGATGAGCTTTTGGCGAAGATGAGAAAGTGGGTTGGTACAGATGAGAACTCCAACTGGAGTAAAGTGCTAATTACCCCAAAACAACTACTTAAGGAAAGATAAGCACAAAAATTCCAAGGTCGTTACAGGAGGTTCTCGAGTTAGCCCATAGTTCTAAGCTTGCGATGCATCCAGGTAGCACGAAGATGTATTAGGATATCAGAAGATCTAATTGGTGGGACAACAAGAAGGTCCACATTGTTGAGTTTGTATCTCGTTGTCTCACGTGCCAGCAGGTCAAGGCAGAGCATCGCCGACCTCCTGGGTTGCTTCAGCTCATGCCCATAATAGAATGGAAGCGGGACTTCATCTCTATGGATTTCATTTCTGCGTTACCGAGAACGAGGAAGGGACATGACTCTATTTGGGTGATCGTTGACCGATTGACGAAGTTGGCTCATTTCTTACCGATCAGAGTCACAAACTCTGCAGACGAGTTGGCTAGATTGTATATCAAGGAGATTGTGCGTCTGCATGGAGTTCCCTTGGAAATTGTGTCTAATAGAGACACGCGTTTCACATCTATCTTCTGGACTCGTATCCAGGAAGAGATGGGTGTGAAATTGAAATTCAGCACCGCGTTTCATCCGCAGACAGATGGGCAGACGGAACGTGTGAATCAGATCCTGGAAGACATGTTGCGAGCTTGTGTTTTGGATTTTAAGGACAGTTGAGATGATTGTCTCCAGTATGCAGAGTTCGCGTATAATAACAGTTTCCAAGCTAGTATTGGCATGGCTCCCTATGAGGTGTTGTATGGTCGCCCGTGCAGAGCACCGCATTGCTGGGCAGAAGTTGGCGAGCGTAGTTTACTTGGCTCGAAATTGGTGCAGGCGACTTCAGAGAAAGTTGACATTATTCGACGTCGACTTCTGACAGCCCAGAGTAGGCAGAAGAGTTACACTGATGCGAGGCGGTGACTGCTTGAGTTTAAGGTTGGAGACCATGTGTTTCTTAAGGTCTCTCCTATGAAGGGAGTTCTACGGTTCGGTAAGAAGGAAAATCTCACGCTGAGATTTATTGGTCCATTTCAAGTTCTAGATCGAGTGGGAGCGGTAGCATACCGCCTTGCTTTGCCCACACCTCTTTGTAACGACCTTGGAATTTTTGTGCTAATCTTTCCTTAAGTAGTTGTTTTTGGGGTAATTAGCGCTTTACTTGATTGCTTGTGAAATTCGCATCAATCACTTTAAATTGTATCCGCATGGCTCTAAACGTGTAGATTAGTGAGCGCTACGTTACTCTGAAATCTGGGGTCCATCGCTAAATCCAGTTGTTCTGGGGAATTTTTGGAAGATCTGGATCGGACCTAGACCGCGCGTCGAAAGTCCGATGGCGATGATCTTAGGCTGTTGCGGTCACTGAGTTGGGCTTGGTCTTCACCTCGAAAATCAAGTCGATCTGATGTTCTAGGTCGATTTGGTTGAGTTCGGAGTGAAGAGTGTGAGAACGGTTGGAATTTAATAAGCTTTTATGAAATTGAGTCGTGTCGCCGCGACGATTTTAAGCATTCGACCGTTGGATTCGACCCAATTTCACCCTCTTGATCGGGATGGTTGGCCCAGGCATATCCTAGTGCTTGTGGACTGATCGAGTTTTAATGACCGTTGAATTGAGTGTGGTCCGCCACGGCCGATCTGAAGAGCCGGGGGCGTTACACTGACCTAGATCCATGGTCGGTGAGCTTAAGTCCGACCTTTCGTGGTTATAGGCCCACGGAAGTGCTTCGTTGGATCGAGAAAGGCGTACTTTGGTTATAACCTAAGTATACCTTGACCATTGGGGTTATTTCCATCATTTTAAGGCCTATATATAGTCCTTAAACCTAGCTCTCATTTCCATACGAATTTTCTCTAACCCTAGCTTGGAAAGAGAGTGGAAAAGAGAGAGGAAGTGAGAGAGATTGGTTGGTGAATCACCTTGATTCTTCCTTGTTCTTCTTCACCTTTGAACATTCACTTTGAATCGTTACTCTGACGATTCTGAGTACATTTGTGGTAAGTTAACCAAACCCTAACCTGTGTTAGAGCTTAGAATCGACTTGGTGTTGTGGTATCTCATTTCTATCCTTATTGTAGGGGATTCTTGCGCCGTTGACGAAGACAACTCGTCTAAATCGAGTTCGGCGGTTCTTTCTTTGCTTAAGGTGCGGACTTTAAGTGTATAGGTTATGGTTTTCAAGGCTTTCAATCCAGAGTTAGTGATTTATTCTTGTTATGGATGAGATTTCACATGTCAAATGTTATGTTTACATTGCTTTCTTGATATGCATGTTGTTATATTGAGATTTGTGTATTCTAAGTGTATTTATAAAGTACCGTATACGTATAAAATACGCACTTGTGCTTGCCATGATTATTGGTCATGTATGTATGCTAGATGCATGTATGACAACTCCTTGGGAAAAGGAATTGTCTAAGTGCACGTATTTCAACATGCGTCATGTATGTTGTTCCATGAATGCTAAGTGTTTGTAGAAATGCATGAATGATCTACGTGTGATTACACTAAATGCAGGCGTTGAGAAGTGATTCTCAATACTTCTATGGATGCGCATGATTTCCCTTATGCATTTACATTCCAAGTTATTTAAATTCAAGCATTCCTATGCTTACATTTATGTTAAGTTGATATTCTTCAGATGTGTATGCACCATGATTTGAGTGGTTGTTCCATTACTGTTTTACATTCCATATGAATATCTGTCGTAGTGTAGGATGTTTGGGACTATGCCTTAGTCCAGGAAATCGGTAATTGACCCTATGGTCGTGGTTGAGATTGCTTTCGCCACGTGAGACGCATTAGACGAACCCGAGTCGTATTAGAGTTGGCGGCAGTGGTTTGGCCACGCGGAGTGTTTGCGCACTCTATGTCGTTCAATTCAACATGCGCTCGTGCTAGTCTAGTTCGTCAACAGTAACCCGATTGTCCGTGTATGTTAACCATGTATGGACGCTCGCTTGAATCTAGTGTACCGAACTTACCAGTGAAATCCTAATAACCATGGTACACGATCCGCTAAGACTCATGAGCCGACATGGTGGTATGGGACACCGTGGTCGAGCCGGCCTACGCTGGGGTGACGAGCCTCCCGTAGTGACCGGTGAGCAACTAAACTCGTGAGCCGATTATGGTGGTATGGGACACTATATTCGTTTTTGTCGGCCTACATTGATTGGTGACGAGCCCTTTGTAGTGACCTCGAGCATACCTGGATACCGCAAGGAGGTGACGAGCCGATCTGTGGTAGTAAGGGCATGAAAGGCGTGCATTGATTGGTGACGAGCCCTTTGCTACGACCTCAACTATATGATCGTATGCAATGTCTAGGATTGACGACCCTAGTATGGATCACTGTTTGGATGGTGATATGAGGAAGGTATCTTAGCTTCCCAATCCTGCTGTATGAATTGGACTAATAACAACTTGGTAATCATATCCATGCACCGCATTTGCATGTGCTTTGTAGATGTGGCGCACTTTGAGGCGATGTCATGCGTAACGTAAGATGAAGACGCTGAGGGTGTACGTGTGAGGGCACGCATCATATTGCATTCATACCTGCACTAATAAGAGTACTTAGGATTTATTTCCTTGTCCTGCTTTATCATTACTGTTTGATTGAACTGATAGCATGTTAACCAGTGTCTTATTGTTCCACTGAGTTGATCACTCACTCCCACGTTTCTGGGGCGGTGTTTCACACCCACCAGACTTTCTTAGGCCCCGATGTTGCAGATGTGGATGCGACGTCCGAGGCAGAGCGGGAGATGGATGACGACGAGGCTGCTTCTCTTATATGCAGTTTTGAGACGGGTTCTAGCGAGCCTCGATCTGTTGGTTGCGGGATCTATGGGATGACTATTTTGGGAACTGAAATGATGTAACTTGTACTTATAATTTTGATAAATAACACTTTTACACGATCTGGTTGTATATGTAATTCAGGGACTTACACTTGTACACATATTTTACTATAAGTCTTCCGCTTGCTTTATTCACTTACCCCTGAATCATATCTGCGTTTTGGCTTAATCTATCTCATGTTTATGTGCTAATACAGTCAACATACATCATTCATTAATTATGTTGCATAAGTGATGTTTTGGAACTCGGGAGCTGAGTTATGCTCGACCCCCGAATTTCAGGGCGTTACACTCTTACTGGCGTGCATAATGTTATTCATGTTTCCATGCTAAAGAAGTACGTTCCTGATCCTTCGCATATTATCAGTTGGGAGCAGGTGCAGTTGAGCGAGGATGCCACATATGTACTGCGACCGATGCGTATTCTAGAAAGGAAGGAGCAGGTATTGCGTAGCAAGGTCATCCCTCTTGTGAAAGTTCTATGGACACATCATAGTGAGGAAGAGGCTACTTAGGAATCTGAAGCTGAGGTTAGAAAGAGTTACCCTCAGATCCTTGAGGAATATGAGAAGGTATGAATTTTGAGGATGAAATTTTCTTTAAGGGGGGGGTAGATTGTAATGACCTGAAAAATTTTATGCCAAGACCCGAATACTACCTCTATTTTTTCCTTAGAAGCTTATTGTGGGTTACTTAGTACTAAACTTGATTACTTGTGAAATTTACATCAATCACTTTAAATTCAATCTGCATGACTCAAAACCTGTAGATTAGTTAGCGCTAGGTTACTCTAAAATCTAGGATCCATCGCTAAATCCAGTTGCTCTTGAGAATTTTTGGAACTTTTGGATCGGAACTGGACCACGCGTCGAAAGTCTAATGGCGATGATCTTAGGCTGTTTTGGTCACCAAGTTGGACTTGACCATCACCTCAAAAATCAAGTCCAGATGATGTTCTAGGTCGATTTGATTGAGTCCGAAGTGAAGAGTGTGAGAACGGTGAGATATTAAATAAGATTTTATGAAATCTGAGTCGTGTCGCTTGCGCGATGATTTTAAGCTATCTGACCGTTGGAATCTGACCCAATTTCACCCTCGGATCAAGGAAGGTGGCCCAGGCATGTCCTAGTGCTTGTGGTCCTGATCGAAATTCGATGACCGTTGAATTGAATGTGGTCTGTCACGACTGATCTGAAGATCCGATCGGTATAAAAACTTAGTCTGACCTAGATCCATGGTCAGTGAGCTTAAGTCTGACCTCTCATGGAAAAAGGCCCACCAGACGTGCTCCGTTGGATCGAGAGAGGCCTGTTTTGGTTATACCCTCAGTATACCTTGGCCCTGGGGTTATTTTCATCAATGTTAGGCCTATATATAGACCTTAAAACCCTAGCTCTCTTTTCCATACGAATTTCCTAACCCTAGCTAAGAAAGAGAGGGGAAAAGAGAGAGAAAGTGAGAGAGAAGTTGGTGAATCATCTTAGATTCTTTCCTGTTTTTCTTCGTCCTTAAACCTTCACTTTAGAATCGTTATTCCAGCGATTCTGAGTTCATCCTTGGGTAAGTTAACCTAACCCTAATCTGTGTTAGAGCTTAGAATAGTCTTTATGTTGTTGTAGCTCATCTCTATTCCTGTTTTAGGTTATTCTATCGCCGTTGACGAAGACATATCGTCTGAATCAGTTCGGTGTTCTATTTCTGGTTTAAGGTGCGGACTTTAATTGTATAGGTTATGGTTTTCAAGGCTTTCAATGCCAGTGAATGGTTTATTCTTGCTATGGATGAGATTTCACATGTCAAATGCTATGTTTATCTTGCGTTCATGATATGCATGTGTTATATTGTGATTTGTGTATTCTATGTATATGTAGGAAGTACCGTATACGTATAAACTATGCTCATGTGTTTGCCATGATTATTTGTCATGTATGTATGCTAGATGTATGTGTGTCAACTCCTTGGCAAAAGGAATTGTCCAAATGTGTGTATTTCAACATACGTCATGTATGTTGTATTAAAGAGATGAGCTTTGTGTATAACGGAGATGGGCTTAGACGGCCTACTTACCACAAATATGGGCCTATCAGTGGGCCTTAGGGAGAGTTATAATGCGAAAATTTAACCAACATTATCCATTCAATGTGGACGTCAAACCAGCATTGCTCTCAAGGCGTGGCCCGTTATGAATGTTAATACATATGCTATGGTGGAGTCACACTACAAGGGACATTATGTACGTCCTATTGGGCCTCGACCCATGGGCCTCTAATACATCAAATGGCCTTATACATGGGTCTCACATATACATATCAAGGTGGGCTTCAATGACGGGCCACAAATGCATCAACATGGGCCTAGTCACATAGGCCTTGCATACATCACAATGGGCCTCATAATATGGGCCTTATACAAATCAAGGTGGGCCTTGTATGTATCAAGGTGGGCCTCAATGGACGGCCCACAAACATACCAAGATGGGCCTTATCACATGGCATAAAAATATTTTCCAAATAATAGGGTGGTTTGGATGAAACACATGCATCATGGTGAGGCCCACCCTAATGGAGGGTGTGGATTACAATACATACTTAAGTGGGTCCCAAGTGGGCCTACCATAATATTTATTTTCCATACAACCTGTCGATAGGGTCGTGTGGACCAGGGGCCCACTGGAATGTTTATTTGCACCCAACCGTTCACAGGGCCACGCAGTCAGGGAGGGGCCCACCGTAATGTTTACTTTTCATCTAACCTGTTGGTGAGGTCACGTGGGCAGGGAGCCCACCGTGACGTTTATTTGACGTCTAACCTGTTTATAAGGTCACCTGGACCTGGGGGTAGATGTGGGGCCCACCGAAATGTGGTTCACAAATCTAGCCCACCCATTATATGTGTCTCACCTGGCTAACGGTCCAGACCAAATTTCAGCAACATCCAAAGCTCAGGTAGGCCCCACCAAGTGATTTTATATGTTTTGACATGTCTTCACATGATTTTAAATGGTGTGGCCCAATGAGTTCCGCATAAGGCTGATTTTTGGGATGGACGGCTGGTCCATGGGGACCCATCAAATGCACGGTGCTGATAGGCGAAACACATCAAAGTGGGGCCCACAGTTGGGCCGCCAGGGCCCTGCTAGGCTGTCCGCCCGCCCAAGCAGCCGCAGGCGCGCGCCTGCGTCTTCTGATAGCAGCAGCGCTGCTGCTGCATTGTAAATTTTTATTTTTTTAAAAAAAATACCGTTTTCTCGCGGTTTTTCACAGGTGGGGCCCTCATCAGAAAAATCCACCCCGTTCATTGGCTTCCATATCTCAAGACCATCCAAACAAGCCCGATATGTAGCATATTTTTGGCGAATAAAAACATCAAAGCGGGTTTTAACGGTACACATTACTGTTTCCCATGGTAAAATATAATATATATATATAATATATATAATATAATATGTATTATATATATAATATAATATATATATATTATATGTATATATTTGGTGGGCCACACCGTCTGATGTAGATGGATGGGGTAGATATAACACATATTGGTGGGATCCACACCATCACAAAGAAAGAGAGAGAGAGAGAGAGAGAAATATACGGTGAGATAGAAAGGAGGGACCCCGCCACTATGGGCCCTCCATTGATACAACACATACATCAAAATGGGTCCCACAACAAGTGGACCCTAAAGATCAAGATTTCAACGGTGGATCACCCACCTTTAAGCCTCCTCCTTGCTCCCTCGGCCTCAAATGCTCCTTACCTTTGCCTTGGACGGTGGATGATGGGAGATTAATGGTGTGGATGAGAGATTAGAGGGTGTAGATGGAAGATGAGAAGGTGGACCACACTTGGGAGGGAGAGGGAAGCTTGGACGTGAGAGGCTTGAGTTGCTTGAGAGATTTGAGAAATGAGAGAGAGAGAGATGATATGGATGGGTGAGGTGTGATGGGTGATGGGTTAGGTTAAAAATTTGTAAAAGTGGTATGGTTGAGGTTGAAATTTGGAAAAAGAGGAGTGGTAAGGTGGAAAGAGAGTGGACTTTTGAAAAAGTAGGGATGGGTTGATGTACTTGAGGTATGGAGTGTACTTGACATTGATTGATGGGACATATCGTAGAGATTCCCTCGAGATTCGCAATGCGCGGCGTTTCTTCGGAATAAATGCAAATCGACATCTCCTAGCCTAGGTATCGGTTCGGTGCACAAGTCGCGGTGTTAGAACCTCGGCGACGGCGCGGTCGCCAAGATATAGGTTTCGAATCTAGCCGACGACGGTGTGCGGACCTGGCTCAGGATCGCGCACAAACGTCGGTTACGGTGTAAAGGTTGCCAAAATTCCACCGGAAGGACCGCGGAAGCTAATGAAACGGTACGGACTAGGACACAGGTCTTACAGTATATATTATATATAACATTATTATATTATATATATTATATATGTTATATATCACTATCCAGGCCATCCAGGGCCTGGATGTGGTTTATATTATATTATATATATATATATAGTATATATTATATTATATATATTATATATTATATTAAAAATATATATACATATATATGATGGTGGGCTTTTATAGGACCCACCATGATGCATGTGTTTCATCTAAACTGTCCAATTATTTAGAAATTAATTTAAGGCATGTGTTGAGGCCCATCTTAGTGTGTTTGTGGGCCGTCCATTGAGGCCCACCTTGATATGTATATACGAGGCCTATATTACGAGGCCCATTTTGATGCATTCTAAGGCCCACGGGTTATGGCCCATTGCAATGTACGTAAGGCCCATTGGTGCAGCCCATTGATGTGGCCCACTTGATGAATATAAGGCCCATGTGATTTGGCCCATTTGATGTATTTAAGGCCCAATGGGATGTACCTAAGGTCCATTGCAATGTGTGATCCCAACATGGTTTATGTAATGATGTTTATGACAGTCGTGCCTTGGGAGCAATATTGGTTTAACGTCTACATCACACGTTTAAATGTTGGTTAAACGTCCACATTACGACTCTCCCTAGGGCCCATTAATAGGCCTGTACTCGTTGTGTGTAGGCCGTCTAGGCCATCTGCGTTGTAAGAATAATGCATTACTTTATAACATGTGTAGTATAGCTCCATAACTCATGATCATACGCATCATATGTATGCTTGATATGAGAAGTGACTGATCGTAACATATGCCTTCGGGCAGATTGTTTAGGGGCTCCCAGATAGGGGGTGTTGCCCTACATAAGCGCATGATACGTGCAGGATTGTTGTATGACTGGATAGTATGATTCATGCGTTCGCATTGTGTGATATGGTTACTGTACGCCCTAGCGACATCAGGGCCTTAGCCTCCATTGATGTATCGTGGTTGGCAGGATTGGATACTGAAAATATTGTTCTACATGGGGTGTTATAGATATCCCTGGGTGAAAGTCCCTAAACCCTTATGGACCAAGAGGTTGCTCCAACGTCTAGACCGAGTGGGTGCATGAGCGCCGAGTGCCGATTACTAGACGGTTGCGCTTTTCACTGTGTCGTGGTCAGTTGGAAGGGGGTGCAGCCTTACCCGACTGAGAGTAGGGGGCAATGCTAGGTTGAGTCTGACCAGCTCGAGGAATGGGTCTGCTATTGACGAACCTAGCCCGATATTGGCAGGCGGATAGTGAGGTCTTTTTCACTCACTTTATTGCGCGCGATGGGGCGGCAATTTGTCTTGGAGTGTACTAGACCCTAGTGATATTCCAGATTTGAGCCGTATTGACATGTGGACTTAGATGAGGATTTGTATGCTTGAGTTGCATTTCGCATTGCATGGCCTTAGTATGGCCGCCATCATTCATGCTTTGCACCGCATGGCCTTGGTACGGCTAATGGTATTCTTAGCTTTCATTAGCATGTTCTACATTACTCTGATATTTCTTAACTGCATTACCACCTTGAGTACACACTTTCACCACCCTCTAAACTTTCTATAAGCTTATGCACGACCGTTGCGTGCAGGTGACATTGGATCGCAGCAGCGCTGAGGCTTGAGCACGTGGTAAATTATTTTGGAGTTTTGTTCATCATCATTGTATTTCCCTTTATGCTCATTGTACTTGTAAAGTTTTTTATCATAGTGGAAATGTGATGGAGTTTTTGGTTATTGTTTGTGGGTTATGCCTTTGGTTATGCTTATTACAAATCAAACTGATGTTGAAAATCCTCCTCGTAGCATCTCAGGATCGGAACCTGGTGAATGGGCGCTAGGAGCCGGGAATGGGGTTCTACGGAGGCTGTCGGCGTCGGATTCGGCGATCGGAAATTTTGTGAGCCCGATTTCTGAGTTTGGGGCATGACAGGTTGTGCATGGACTAGGTCGAATCATGTTGTCATTAATGCCAGGTATGGCGGCCAACATGGTAGTCAAAGCATTGTCAGTCCGTAATCATGACATGTCGTCTCGTGGCTCAAGGTCACATGGGGCGTCAAGCTGTCTCTTCGATGACGGACCAATGAGGCCGTGACACATGGCTTCGTACTTCATATCAGAGTTGAGCAGCGCATCGGATTGCACCATGTGTCCAGTCGAGGTAGCCGATGGGGCGTCATACTGCGTAGTATTGATGAGGGCCTTAAATGGTTGCCACGTGGCTTGGCTATTTAAGGGGAGCCTTAATGTTTAGGGCTTCTCCCTTACGCATTTCGTCTTCTTCCCCTTTCATCTTCCCATTCCTCTTTGGGTGATTTTCGCCGTCCGTTTTTTGTTGTAACTCAGTCGTTTCGTAAATCTCCACTCCAGTGAACCTCCCTTCCCCCTCCTTTAATTTTTCTCTTCGATCATCATGTCTGGCTCCATGAGCTTGTGGGAGGGGGTTTCCAGTGGGGAAAGTGGGGCAAGTAATCTCCTTAAGGTAATGTCGAATCCACCTTTGCCACTGGTGGTGATGGTCGATGCCACTTTTTGGTATTCATCGTCGAGGAGAGCGTTGGAGCGATCCTCAGCACAGAGACTGACACCCACTACAGGGCATTGAATCTTTCTCTCGGGTGTGAGATGGCGCCCGATGAGAAATGAACGTGCCCTTGGTGACTGAGCAAGTCACTGAAGCATGTGACCCACCTGGTGGGGATGAAGCAAGGAAACTCGAGGGCGAGGAGGATCCAAGGGGGCCAATGCCTTCGACCTTATCTAATGAGGAGTTAGTCCAGATCAAGCTTGGGTACTACATCCCTAAGTCTGTGATTCTTAGGTTCCCTTTGGTAGACAAACTCCCAGATCAACCACCTAAAGGGGCAGTAGTGATCTTTCAGGTTACCCTACAATGCGGCCTACCATTCCCACTCCAGGGAATTATCCAGCATCTTCTGTCTTGCTTCAGCTTGGCCTTGGGACAATTGACTCTGAATGGGTGGAGAGACTTGTTCGGCTATGCAGTCTTATGAGATGAGTTGGAGCAGCCCGAGCTATCAATGGATGAGTTCCTTCACTCATTTGGAGTCAGTTGTCCCAGGGCCAAGCCAAGGTTGGACAGAAGACGCCGAACATGTGATCTATGGCTTTACGGAGAATGAGAAACATCTCCTCTAAGTCGGCAATGTGATCTATAGCTTTTATGGTCTTGAGGAGCATATTGTCAACATAGACCTCCATGGTTCGCCCTATGTGGCGGCGAACATCTTGTTGACCAACCTTTGATAGGTCGCTCCTGCATTCTTTAAACCGAAAGGAATCACACGATAACAACAAAGACCTTTGTCAGTTATAAAGGTAGTCTTAGATTTGTTAATTGGGTGCATTACAATCTAATTATATCCCGAATATGCATCCATAAAACTAAGCAGTTGATGACCCGCGGTGTTGTCGACTAACTGATCAATCCTAGGAAGCGGGAAGCTGTCTTTAGGGCAGGCTTTGTTCAGGTCTGTGTAGTCTACACAGATGCTCACTTCCCATTAGCTTTCTTGACCAGTACGACGTTGGCCACCCAATCCTGGTAGTAGACTTCTTCGATGAAGTTGGCTCCGAGGAGCTTACCGACCTCTTCTTCTATCACAGCTATCTCTCTGGGCCAAGGACACGTCACTTCTGTCAAATTGGCTAGTAGGACGGGTTAATGTTCAGTTGATGCGTGATGATGGCGGGATCGATTCCTGGCATGTCCTCGTGGGACCATGCGAAAATGTCGGCAAAGCGTTAAAGGAGGGCTACCAACTTATCGTGCAGTGGCAGTGCCAGGGATGACTTAATTTGTACAGTCTTAGAGGGATCAGATTCATCCAAAGGGATCGGAACAAGGTCCTTCATGGGTCAGCCTCATTCCTGATATTCTTCTCGCGGATCCAGGGATTGGATCGTCATCGCTTCACGCGGAACCCTTAATGCCATTGCGTAACACTATCGAGCATCTTGCTGATCACCCTTGACGATTCATATGCCATGCTCGGTTAGAAACTTCACGGTGAGGTTGTAGGTCGATACTGCTACCCGGAGGAGGTATAGTGATGGTCGGCCAAGGATGGAGTTGTAGAAAAATGACTGGTCAACTATGAGGAAATAGAACATTATGGTGGTCTAACTTTGCTCATCTCTGGCGAAGATAGGGAGCTGGATAGCTCATTCAGGCATAATTTGTCCCCTAGAAAATCCGATCAGAGGTGTCTTTATAGGTCGGAGTGAAGCCCGACCAATGCCCATCTTATCAAAGGCCTGAAGGAAAAGGACGTCCATAGATGTCCCTGTGTCATTGAGAATCCCAAAGACCTTTCGATTAGCTATGCTCACAAAAATCACCAATGTGTCGTCGTGAGGGTGGTGAACACCTCGCGTGTCTTCATTGGTGAAGGTTATACTGTACCTTTCTAGTCTTCTCTCTTTCGAAGGTTGAGCATGGACCATCATTTCCCCCTCGGGACGACCGGTGCTCCTCGCATGTATCTTTCGGGCATTATTCGAATCGCTTCAGCATTTGTGGCCCCCGAAAATTGTGTGGATCTCCCTAATCGGTTGGTTGTCGATCGGTTGTTCCTCGGCAACTATAATCCAGCTTCCTCTCTGATCTACATGTCACCAAAGTGACCCTCTCAGACGAGCCTTTCAATTTCCTAATTGAGATGATAACAGTCGCTCATGTTATTCCTGTGATCCCAATGAAAATAGCAATATTTGTTCTTACTTCTTCGGTCGGGATTGCCTTGTAACTTGTTCGGTCATTAAAGGAAACGCTCGCCTTTTATTTCCATTAGGACCTGCTCTTGGGATTTGATGAGTGGGGTGTAAATAGTGAACATATTGTCAGGTCATTTGTTTGGCCTATGGTCGTCCCTAGAACGATCATCCTTTTGGTTTTTTGCTTATGTTGGTCGAGTCCGGTTCTTTCTTCGCCTGCTCTTTGGCCATGGAGTTTTTATTTTAAGCAACGTCTAGCAAGATCCGGGACAACTTGGCATTGGCGTACTTTTGTGATCGGTTCAGAAACTCGATCAACGTAGTAGGAGAATTTTTATCCAGAGAGAAGAGGAACGACTTGTCTCTCAGCCCAGTCATGATGGCGTTCAGTGCGGTCTCATCTGAGTGTTTTCGAACCTACAATGCTTCTGGATTGAGGTGCTTGATGTAATCCTTTAAGAGTTTGCCGTCTTTCTGAACTATGTTCATAAGGTGGGCCGATGCTTTGAGCCTCTTTTTTCCTTCGATAAAATTGGTGACGAATGGCTCACTGAGTTTGGAGAATGAGGTGATAGACCTTAGTTTTAACTGTTTGAACCAGAGTCGAGCAGCGTTGGCTAGAGTTAGCGAAAAGGCTTGGCACATGACTGCATCAGAAGCATTGTGAAGCTCCATATAAGTTTGAAAAGACTCCATGTGCTTTGTCGGGTTGGTATTCCCTATGTAGGGCATAATCTGAGGTAGTCGAAATCTGTCTAGCAATCGTGCCCACATAATATTGACTATGAATGGAGATTCAGTCTCTTATGGGGAAGTCGTATTGCCTCGGTAAGTCTGCTTCATGTTTGTGATCTGTCGTTACAGGCTCTAGAACTCGATCCTCTAACATTCCTCACTATCAGTAATGGCTTCAACTGGGGCTCTGCTACACCTCCTCCGATCTATTTCATGCCGCAGGTCGAAGGCCGGCAATGGGAGGGTCCCCGACACATGAGATGGAACAGGTTCAGCAGGGGCATCTTACATGCTCGGTTGCGAGGCAGCCTGTGCGACAAAAGGTCGAGGAGGGTTAGTGCATGGTTGAACATAGTTCGACTACCCCTCTCTCTGGTTGGGCTGATGAACACGTTGGGGCTACATGTTTTCCATTATTTTCTTCAAATAGCCTAGGTCGGCCCTAATATCTCCGACATCCCTCTCGAGAGCATCTCGCCGACCATTTCTTCTGTGCCTTTACAACCTGAGGTGGCTTGATGTTGTGGAGAGCCCCGGTGGCTCTCCTATTGTTTAGGACGCTTGACAAGTTGCGGGGCTTGAACGAGCACAGCAGTGATTGGGACGACTACCAGATGGGATTGAGCCTTCTTCTTTCTCTTGGCCATTACTGGATTTGAGATGCTCACTGATAAAATTGGAAGAGCTTAACTATGTCGTTCCCATAAAAGGCGCCAAACTGTTGATGCAGTTTTCCGGCAGACCATCCACAGCACACCTTCTTAAACTTGCATAAGCGAAGGTAAGAAACAAAGGTGGCCTTGATTTGTTCAGGGGACTCTCCGATGCCTAAGCAGGCTCAAGGTCTTTTAAAGTAGGATAGGATCTCCAAAAAAGAGACCAATTGAGTGTTAGGGTTTTTGCAAACGTACCTCCAATGGTGGGAGATGTTTGTATATTTATAAAGGAGAGAGGATCTTGTAGTATGAGGATTCCTTCCTGATATCTTAGAGATTTGATATGATCCAAGATCTTCTCGAGATTATAGGTTCCCCTGATTATCAGGATTTGGTTTTTTCTCCCGAAAATCTCGGGAGAGATCTTCGAGTCTTTCGAGGATTCTTTAACTCTGTAGTTCGGTTTTAGGTCAGATCCTAAGGCGGGCGCTGAGTTGGAGATGAATGATTCTGTCCTGATTGATCAATTGACATTCACCATTTTCAACTGTCAGATGAACCGAAAGGTTCATGTTCCCTTCATCTGGGTGTCGAGACCTTTTAACCTCGCCAATGGTATTGTCAAGCTACAGTTGACCTATGATCGATCTATGGCCTATTTGTGGCCAGTCTGTGACGGATCGGTGATTGATCTATGACCGAGCTATGGTCGGTCTGTGATCGATCTGTGACTGATCTATAACCGAGCTATGGTTGATCCGTAATCAACACGTGGCTGATGAGCGATCCATGACTGTCCTTTAGCCGACCTATACGTTAGGTCGGCATTTCTGTCACTTCTATGAGCTTGTTAGCTCTTTGTGCGTCCTTGTAGTTGCATCAACCTCCTTAGAGATTACTCTGTTTCTGAACGTAGAGGCCTTGTGGAGCTCGGGTTTCTATGAGTCCATGCTGGCTCAGTAGAGTTGGTCTATTCCATAAGTCGACTTATGGTCTTGTAGATTTTTTCCCAACAGGGACCACACCACAAATAGCTATGGGACAATGATTCTCACCGTTAAAATATTTGTAGGTCCACCATAATATTTATTTTTCATCAAATGTATTCATAAGGCCACACAAACATGATGAAGATGAAAATCAAATATCATATTGATCCAAAACTTCAATGACCCTAAAAAGGTTTCAATGGTAGTCGTTCAATCCCCGGTTGTGTTTTTTTTCGCAGTGTGATCCACTTATATTTGAATCTGTCTTATTTTATGCTCAATCCTAAATAAATAAGTAAATAAAAACTTGGAAATGAATGGATCGGTTTTGACATAAAACATACCTCCTGATGGAACCCACGCAACTTGGTGACGTCAACACACCAGCTAGGACATTGGTGTGTGGTGCACGCCAGCCAACTGGGATTCAGATTGCGTACGGTAGAAGACAGCACCGATGTCAACAGATGTGATTATTGTATACACATGGCAAAATCCTGTGAGCCTTACCATGTATGTGTTCTATCCATGACGTTCAATCATTATGCCAGATCATTCTGGGGCATGATCTGGAGAAGTAAGGTAGATCCATAGCTCCAGTGGACTACACCACACAAAGGGGTGGAGAATTAACTAATACTATTGGAAACTTATTGGGGCATGGAAGTTTTGGAGGAAGCTGATATTTGTGTTTTCCTTTCATCAATGGTTATTTGGATGGAAAATAAACATCATAGTTGCCTTACTAAGGTTTCAAAGATGGGTGTCATTATACGTCCCCACTCCCTTGTGGTGTGGTTCGCTCGAGATTTGGATATGCTTTATTGTAGGGTCCATCCACTAAAATAATATGGTACAATGAATAGACAGTGTGGATGAAACACATACACCGTGGTGGGGTTCAAAGTTCTGCCACGTGTACAATGTACCTGCGTCCGTGTTGCGTTCTACACTACACAGTGCGAATCGATAAAGAAACAAGGTAGTTTGCTCATTACGATTGACGTGGGAAGACGTTTGTTATAACCACCCGACGTCAGGAGGAGGCCCCGTGTGGATGGCTGCTATAACGCGGGACCACGCATTCTATAAAACCTCGTTAAGCCACGTGAATTCCTACTTTACTAAAATGACGAGGCAATGCATTAAAGAGTGTATAATAAGAGAAATGGTCATGGAAGTCTGCCGATTAAAAATTTGAAAGGTAAACGGCAGTACATTGCTTTCTCCTTCGTATTAACCCTCGTACAGTGACTTCGGGCATCTTTTTGATTCAGTGGTCTCACGCTCACCGAATTCTTTGAAAAAGGCCCAGAGGAAAGAAAACGCATGACCAGGATTGATTGGAAGCAGGTGGGCTGGTGTACCACACACAAGCTATATAGCTGGTGTAGGCAGGTGTCAAGCGAAGACGAGAGCTGATGCATGGATGGCTGCTATAATGGGGGAAGACGAGAGCTGACGCATGAATGGTTGCTATAATGCGGGATCACGCGCCGCTATATAACACGTGTCGTGGAGGAGCCTCAGGGATGGTTACTATAACGCGGGACCATGCATTCTATAAAACATCACTAAGCCACGTGAATTTCTACTTTACTGGATTGGTGAGGCAATGCATTTAAGAGTATTGTTGATGAGGTTATCTGGTTCGCCCTCTTAGACCTTCGTGTACCTGCACAAAAAGAGGACGAAGGAGACCCTGGCTTAAGCCGGGGACCCTCCGATGCCAAAGTCTGGCCTGGATTCTGGGTCTAAGCGTATTGAGGGGTTTTTAGATAGAATTTTTTGCCTTACCCCACCAGACGAGGGAGGTCCTTCTTTTATAGCTGCTGGAGCATTTATTTGTACGAGGATTCTTCTCCTGATATCGTGTGCGGGATCCTCTCCTGGTATCACGGAGACGGGATCGTGCCTATCCCCAGTCTTCGTCCGATCCCGTGAGCTTCGGGGTCGGGGATCTTGTCCCAAGATATTCGGGATGAGGCTTTATCTTGCGCTGGCCGATCCGATAAGAAGATCGGCCCGATGTATGCCCGGATTGCTGATGTGCAGTCCGAGCCGGCTCAACTCCTGTCTCGGTTCAGTAAACCATGCCTCGGATCCGACACATCCAATGGCGACCGAGGCATAGAGTCCGAGTTTCCGAACTCCGTATCTTTTGTCCCCAACAGTAAGCCCCCTTACTCCGTGTGTTTCATATGACACTTAGGAGTAGCGAGTTTTGAGTCGGTTCATAGCTCAGTCCGAGACAACAAGTAGTCATTTAATGCGTTCTGTGTCGCCTTTGACGGGAGACGGTTCAGTTTCTGACATCGCATGCGCCGTCAGCCGTCAAGTCGCTCACTCCGCCAATGAGGGTTGGACACGTAGCAAGGGCATTATTGTCGTCAGTTAGACGTGCGCCACGTGTCGAGTGGGGGAGTCGATGCAGGCGTCGAATCATTTCCCCATTAATTGCTTCTGCTACCTGACAATCTTATAAAATGGTGGGGGTCCCGCATTTCGAACTTCTACTGCCATTCCCGCTTTGCTTTTCCTTTGGAGATTTTTCGGTCTTGCGACTTCTTCCTTTCCTCTCTCTTAACTGCCAGCACCTCCTTTCGCCATTTCCGTTTTCCTTTCTTCCTCCGGTGAGTCTCTCCTTTCTCTTTATTTAGCGATAATAGCGGCTAGAGGTCCTCGAAGTCCCCAGGAGGGAGTGTCCGGAGATGAAGGCGAAGCGCAACGTTTTTGGAATGTTGCGGAATCGCCTTCCTTACTGACAGAGATATTAGTTGATGCGAACGCTGCTTTTCTTTCTGAGAGGGTTACTGAAGCTCCGGCGGAGCGCCCTGCTTCCGTTGACCCTTCTCGTGGTGGGTCGTCTTTATTGACCCGCCCGGGAAGGCCTAATTTTCCAAGGGGCATGGAGGAAGAAGAAGAGGAAGAAGAAGAGATGTTGATTGCCGAGGGAACCTCTGGGTCGGTTCCTGTTGATGAGTCGGCACACGCCGAGTCTGAAGGAGAAGGATCGGGGGATGATCTAAGCGGCCCGGTTCCTTCAGTTTAGACTGAGGCGGATTTAGACAGAATCCGAATCGGGTATCACATCCCCGAATCGGTTATCACTTATCTCCCCCGTCCGAATGACTTGCCGGATCATCCTCCTGTTGGGGCGGTCGCGATCTACCAAGTCTCAATGCAATGAGGCTTGCGTCTGCCCCTTCAGGCTATTGTCCGGGGAGTTTTATCTCGGATTCAGATTGCCCCGGGGCAAATAGTTCCGAATGGGTGAAGGAACTTATTCGGGTGTGCGGTGTTGTGGGCCGAGATGGAACAGCCATTGCTAACAGTCGACGAGTTTCTCCACTTGTACCAAGTGCGCGTGAACCCGAACTACCCCGGCTTTTATGTCTTCGGTGCTTGGCGGGGCGGAGGCGGCTCCCTGATAACTGACCCTCCCACTTCCAACAAACATTGGAGAGAACGTTGGTTTTGGGCCTGTGGTCGCTGGGAGACGGCTGAGTCCGGGTCCTGCGAGGCTCGTGTTCCTCGGGCGTTCCAGAGAGCAGGTGACTTGGGTCTTCTCCCTTGCCCTTTTTTATTTTCGTAATATTCTGAGTCTGACGGGCTTGTGTCTGGCAGATATTCCGAAGAAGCGGCCAAAGCTCGGCTCCAGTGCTTCAGCTCGGATCAAAGAGTTGAGGGCGTTGGATCCAGCAGATAGGTCCTGGAAGGTGCTTTTACAGCCGGAGCGTCTTCATCTCGCAGGTCTAGATTCGGCCGTCACAGGTAATTGAGAATGCATCTTCATGCATCTTCTGAATTTTCCCTGACTTACTTCGTTTTTTTTTTTTAAATTTTTAGATTTGCCCGAAGCTCGACCCAATCTCAGGATTGCTCCCGAACCGGCTCCCTCGGAAATGACTGGAGCTCGTCCTCCTCTTAGGGCGGTTACGAAGTTAAAGGCTCCTCCGCGATCAGTTCTTCTGTCGGAGCCTCGGCCGCCGAAGAGGCAAAGAGTGGTGCGGAAGGAGAAGGAGCCTGCGAGTTCTTCCGCCCCTTCTGTCGTCGTAATTTCTGACCCGGAAGAAAGGGTGGAAGCGACGGTGGCCGCAGCCTCGGAACCTCAGGCGGCACCCGACTCGGGACACGTTGCGACGGATGTTCCGAGACAGGAGGAAGAGGCTAGGGCTGCGTCTTCCAGAGGAGAAGAAGAGACGAGGACTGCATCCTCTAGAGGGGAGGAAACGCATCAAGAAGGGCCGTCCGTCCTGCAGAAGGTGGTGTCGGGGATGGTTCCCTGGGCTTTAGCCCATGGAGGCGAAAAAGAGTTCATCAGCCTCTACAACGCCCCCTCATCGCAAACCGTCGGCCATGCAGCAAGGGTGCTTTTTGAACTTGCTCCCTGCTTGATTAAGGCCAGCAAGGAGTTATCTTCGACTCATCGGCTGCAGGCTCTTCTGTCGGAGGCCGAAGGGCGACGCGAGGAAGCCGAAACTCGGGTCGGCGTTCTGATAGGCGAGGCGGCCCTTGCCCGGAAAGCTGCCGAAGACGCGAAAGCAGAGGCGGCTTTGTCTAAGGGAGCCCTTGATGAAGCGCAGGCTGAGGTCGCTCGGGTGTCGGCTCTCCTTGTCAGAGCTGATGAAGAGAACCGACGAGTTCTCGCAGCCCATGCTTCTTGTGCAGATGACTTGGCTCGGGCTAAGCTTGAGGCGGCGGAGCACATTCAGCAGGCCAACGAGAAGACTCGGGAGGCTGAGAAGGCTAGGGACCAAGCCGTCCAAGCTTTCCTTGAGTCAGCGGAGTTCGAGGATGAGAGGGACCGCTTGTTCCAAAGCGGATATCTGGAATGCGTCAAAGACATAAAGAAATCTTTTCCTGACCTTGATCTCTCAGAAATCGAGGGAGGAGGAGCCTCAGAATCCGAGAATCCGGACGCCGCTGCTGAAGTCACTGCTGGGGATGAGGCCGGTATATGCGAGAACGCTTCGGGTGCCGCTCCTACCGGAGGACAGTAGCCAGGGCCCCTTGTATTTTTTGTTTTTATCGATGTACTCACATGTTGTATTCGCATGCATGCGATTGATGAATGAAAGGAAACGTTCAGTTTTATTCATTTGACTCGGCTTCAATCTTTCTTAGTTCAGAGTTTTTAAACATTGAGTACTAAGGATAGTAAATCTTGAGGTGCTCAATGTTCCAAGGATGAGGCAATGATTGTCCGTTTAGATCTTCTAGCCGATACGTTCCCGGTCGGATGGTGCCCGAGACGATATAGGGTCCTTCCCAATTGGGCCCCAACGTACCCGATCCTAATTCCTTGGTATTGGAAAATACTTTTCGGAGAACCATATCTCCCATTCGAAACCTCCTGATCTTAACTCGGGTATTGTAGAACCGAGCCACTTGTCGTTGCCGTGCCTCCGTGCGCAACCGCGCCACTTCCCTTTGTTCGTCTAGAAGGTCAAGCCCGAGTGCAAGGAGTTCTTCATTTTCTTCTGCATTGAATGAAGTGATTCGAGTCGAAGGTAATCTGATTTCAACGGGAGTAACGGCTTCCGAGCCGTACGCGAGCGAAAAGGGGGTTTCTCCTGTGGCGGTTCGAGCTGTAGTTCGGTAAGCCCAAAGAATTTTCGGGAGCTCTTCGGCCCATGCTCCTTTGGCGCGGTCAAGCTTGGTTCGAAGATGTTGCTTGATAATCTTGTTAACCGCCTCAACTTGTCCGTTAGTTTGAGGATGATGCGGTGAAGAGTAAACGTTTCTGATTCCGAGGTTGTCGCACATCTCGCGAAAGCTCCTATTATCAAATTGCCTTCCATTGTCTGTAATAACGGTATGGGGTACTCCGAATCGGTAGATAATGTTTTTCCATACGAACTCGGTGATCTTCTGCTCGGTTATTTTAGCTAATGGCTCTGTCTCGGCCCACTTCGTGAAATAATCTACTGCTACCACAGCAAACTTCGTCTGACCTTTTCCCATGGGGAGTGGACCTACGATGTCGACACCCCACTGTGCGAAGGGCCAGGGACCAGTCATCGGCGTCAGTGCCTCGGGGGCTTGCCTCGGAATTGCCGCGAACCGTTGACATTTGTGGCATTTTTGGACGAGCTTGCGAGCGTCGTGTTGAATAGTGGGCCAGTAATATCCCTGTCATAGGACCTTGTGGGCGAGAGATCGCCCTCCAGAGTGGTTTCCGCAGATTCCTTCATGGATTTCACGTAATACATAGTTCGCCTCACTAGGTTTGAGGCACCACAGCAACGGAGCGTAGTAACCTTTCTTATGGAGGGTTCCGTTGAGTATGGTGTAACGGGAGGCTCGGATCTTAACTCGTCGAGCCTCGGCACGATCTTCAAGCAGCTTTCCCTCGTCAAGGTATTGGCGGATTGGATCGATCCAGGAAGGTTCCGAGTCGATCGTATTGATAGCCCCGCTAATTGGTTCATTTATACTTGGCTTATCGACGTATTCGATAGGGACGGACCTGGGTATATCATCTTCATCGGCGGAGGCGAGCTTTGCTAATAAATCGGCTTTGCCGTTTTTTGTACGAGGGATCCGAGTGACACGACAAAGTCGAAATCCATTGATAAGTTCTTTCGCTTTCTCCATGTATGCTCTTAATTGGTCTTTCCGTGTCTGGTATGCACCGGTAATTTGATTAACAACCAACTGAGAATCGCTGAAAACACTTAGGTGCGTGACTCCCATGCTAGCGGTGAGTCGGAGGCCGAGTAACAACGCTTCATATTCCGCTGTGTTGTTCGACGCCTGGAATCCAAGTCGTAAGGCATATTACATATAGGTATGATCGGGGGTTTCCAGCACAATCCCAGCTCCACTTGCCTTCGAGTTGGAAGAACCGTCGACAAACAGTTTTCAGGGAATAGGGGAGGGCAGGTCCGGCGGAGAGGATGTTGTTGGAACTGCAACATCCTTTGGCATATCGTTGACCGGGAGTTCGGTTGGTGGTGTTCCCTCGGCAATAAAATCAGCTACGGCTTGCCCTTTGATTGCTACCTTCGGTTTGTATTGAATGTCAAACTCACTCAGTTCGATAGCCCACTTTGTGAGTCGGCCGGACGCTTCTGGTTTCTGCAATACCTGGCGAAGCGGAAGATCGGTCACCACGACGATGGTATGGGCATGGAAATACGGCCTGAGTTGGCGGGAAGAAGTTATTAAAGCTAAGGCCACTTTTTCCAAGCTTGGGTATCTCGTTTCTGCTGGCAATAACGCTTTGCTGACGTAATAAACCGGCAGTTGCTTTCCTTCGGATTCTCGTATCAATGCCGAGCTAACCGCTGCCTCGGATACTGCTAGGTAAAGGAGCAGGGACTCCCTTAGTTCGGGTTTTGATAAGAGAGGTGGAGAACCGAGATATGATTTTAATTGTTGGTATGCCGCTTCACATTCTTCCGTCCAACCCATTGTTTGTCTTCCTTTCAACTGTTTGAAGAGAGGGAGACATTTATCCGTGGCTTTGGACAGGAACCGATTAAGTGTTGCGACTCGTCCAGTCAACCTTTGGATGTCCTTAATGGTTTTAGGGGATTCCATATCAATCAAAGCCTTTATCTTCTCAGGGTTTGCTTCTATTCCTCGCTGACTAACCAAGAAACCGAGGAACTTTCCAGAGCCCACCCCAAAAGCGCATTTACTCGGATTCAGCTTCATAAGAAACTTCCGTAGGATGAGGAACATTTCTTCCAAATCATCCACATGATCTGCCGCGTGTATACTTTTGACGAGCATGTCGTCAATGTATACTTCCATGGTTCGGCCTATGAGCCGAGCAAAGATTTTGTTAACTAATCTTTGATAAGTTGCGCCGGCATTCTTCAGACCAAAGGGCATCACTCGGTAACAATAAAGGCCTTTGTCGGTGACAAAGGTAGTTTTTGATTTGTCTGTTTGATGCATTACAATTTGATTATACCCTGAATATGCATCCATGAAGCTAAGGAGCTCATGCCCGGCGGTACTATCTACTAGCTGGTCTATCCTCGGAAGCGGAAAGCTGTCCTTCGGGCAGGCTTTATTTAAGTCAGTATAATCAATACAGACTCGCCACTTCCCGCTGGATTTCTTTACAAGCACGACATTCGCGACCCATTCTGGATAGTGTATTTCTTCTATGAAATTAGCCTGGAGGAGTTTGTTGACTTCTTCTTCAATGATGGCATATCGTTCAGGGCCGAGCGGTCTTCGCTTCTGTCGGATCGATCGATATGATGGATCGATGTTGAGTCGGTGAGTCATCACAGAGGGGTCGATCCCGGGCATATCTTCATGACACCAGGCAAATACGTCGGCGTACCTACGGAGCAGGGCTATCAACTTTTCTTTAAAGGGGGACTGTAAAGACGAGCCAATTCGTACCGTCTTGAATTCATCTGTCTCGACCAACGGGACTGAGATAAGATCTTCGACCGGCTGCCCTCGTTCATAATTCTCGCCCCGAGGGTCCAATGATTCGATCGTTGATATGTTGATCGGACTTTTGTCGGCGGTTCCCTTTACAGCTATCATGTAACAACGCCTCGCATCTTGCTGGTCTCCTTTGACAATTCCTACTCCCGACTCAGTCGGGAATTTCAGTGAAAGATGGTATGTGGATACCACGGCTTGGAGGAGGCTCAATGAAGGTCGGCCAAGTATTGCGTTGTATACTGAGGGTTGATCGACGACCAAGAAATCAACCATCATCGTCGTCTGATGTGGGGCACTACCAGCAGTGAGTGGTAACGAGACAATCCCTTCGGGCAGTACCTGTCCTCCGGAAAAACCGATCAACGGGGTCCGAACTGGGCGTAGCATGGATCGTTCGATCCCCATTTTGTCGAACGCCTGTGTAAATAACACGTCTGCAGATGACCCCGTATCGACGAGTATTCGGAACACTTTTCGGTTGGCGATAGTCAGGGTGACAATCAATGCGTCATCGTGGGGGTGATAGATACCTCGGGCATCTTCCTCCGTAAACGAGATGCAATATCTTTCTCTTTTCTTCTCCTTCGGTGGCCGATCTATAATCATAAGCTCGGATTTAGGCTGACTGAGCTTCCTCGCGTGATTCCTTCGAGCATTGTTTGAGTCGCCTCCACCTCGCGGGCCGCCGATAATTGTCCGAATTTCTTCCATAGGCTGACTCTCGGTCGGACATCCCTCAGCTACCCCAGCTTTAACCACATGCTCTTTGAGTCGGCCATCCCTTATGAGTCGTTCGATCTCTTCCTTTAGGTGTCGGCAATCACTTGTGTTATGCCCGTGATCACGGTGATAATGGCAGTATTTATCCTTGTCCCGCCGATTAGGATTACTCCTGAGCTTACTGGGCCAGTTGACAAAGCCTTCGCTTTTGATTTCCATCAATACCTGTTCCTGAGTCTTGTTCAGGGGGGTATATACGGAAAATCTTCGATCTGGCCGTTTGCCTGACCTTCGCTCATCATGCGCTTGATCATCCTTGCGTTTCCTTCCTCCGGCCGAGTCGGCTTCCTTTTTGGCCGACTCTTTGACCAAAGTTTTGGTTTCACACAGAATTCGCGTTTCTTCGGCGTTTGCATACTTATCTGACCGTGCCATAAATTCTGCCAGAGTATCAGGCGGAGTTTTGTCTAGAGATGCCAGGAATGGCTTATCTCTAACTCCTTGCATGAGCGCATTGAGAGCCGTTTCTTCTGAATGTTTTCGAACCTGAAGGGATTCGAAATTGAAACGCTTGATATAATCTTTCAACAGCTCTCCTTGCTTTTGAACTATGTTGTTCAGATGTGCAGGGGGCTTCAATTTCTTTTTTCCGCCGATGCAGTTTGTGAGGAAGGCGTCGCTCAGCTCAACGAATGAGCTGATGGACTTTGGTTTCAACTGTTTGAACCACAGTCGAGCTACATCGGTCAATGTAAGAGAAAAGGCCCGACACATTACTGCATCCGAGGCATCGTGGAGCTCCATATAGGTTCTGAAGCATTCGATATGCTCCGTCGGGTCGGTCTTGCCGGTGAAAGGAGTGATTTGAGGTAAGCGAAACCTTTCGGGCAACCGAGCCTCCATTACCGAGTCCACAAAGGGGGACGCCTTTGCTTCGGATCTGGCCGAGTACATATTCCGGCCATGCTTTATGTCTGCCATCTCTTTCGCCATTTCTTCCCGCACTTCTCTTTTAAAATTTTGAATATCGGCTTTCCAAGGTTCACTGCTCTCGGCCGTGCCTTCCATGGAAGGGCGGTTGCTCCTTCTTCGCTCTATCTCGTGTCGAAGATCGGTCGGGGGCAGGGAAGCGCTGGAGATGGTTCTGACTCGCCTTGGGGTTGGCTCAGCCGCAAAGACTGCGGCGCGGAAGGTTGAGGATCAACCGCCACAGCCGGTACGTGCGCTGTCTCCCTTTGAGGATGCAGGAGTGGCTGCATTTGCTGCTGATACATTCGTTCCAGCATCTGCTTCATCATGTTCATATCAGACCAGATTTCTTGAACCTCCTTGTCCAACCGTCCATCGTCGCGATCCCGCTGATTGTTGCTTGTTCTGGTCGCTCCTCGTTGGCGGTTGTTAGGTGGGTTCTGGGCTGTGAGGACCGCGACTGGACCCGCTGACCTTGTAATCGCAATCTCATTCAAATCTTCTTCTGGGACCGTCCTTCTAGTCATCACCATGGAACTTAATATAGAAGTATGAGATGGCTTCTTTGTACGGTTCCCACAGACGGCGCCAAACTGTTGATGAGGTTATCTGGTTCGCCCTCTTAGACCTTCGTGTACCTGCACAAAAAGAGGACAAAGGAGACCCTGGCTTAAGCCGGGGACCCTCCGATGCCAAAGTCAGGCCTGAATTCTGGGTCTAAGCGTATTGAGGGGTTTTTAGATAGAATTTTTTGCCTTACCCCACCAGACGAGGGAGGTCCTTCTTTTATAGCTGCTGGAGCATTTATTTGTACGAGGATTCTTCTCCTAATATCGTGTGCGGGATCCTCTCCTGGTATCACGGAGACGGGATCGTGCCTATCCCCAGTCTTCGTCCGATCCCGTGAGCTTCGGGGTCAGGGATCTTGTCCCAAGATATTCGGGATGAGGCTTTATCTTGCGCTGACCGATCCGATAAGAAGATCGGCCCGATGCATGCCCGGATTGCTGATGTGCAGTCCGAGCCGGCTCAACTCCTGTCTCGGTTCAGTAAACCATGCCTCGGATCCGACACATCCAATGGCGACCGAGGCATAGAGTCCGAGTTTCCGAACTCCGTATCTTTTGTTCCCAACAAGTATAATAAGAGAAAAGGTCATGGAAGGCTGCCGACGAAAATTTTAAAAAGTTCTGCTTTACTGGATTGGTGAGGCAATGCATTCAAGAGTATAATAAGAGAAAGGGTCAAGGAAGGCTGCCGACAAAAATTTTAAAAAGTTTTACTTTACGGGATTGGTGAGGCAATGCATTAAAGAGTATAATAAGAGAAAGGGTCATGGAAGGCGGCCGACAAAAATTTTAAAAAGTTCTACTTTACTGGATTGGTGAGGCAATGCATTAAAGAGTATAATAAGAGAAAGGGTCATGGAAGGCTTCCGACAAAAATTTTAAAAAGTAAATGGCAACATATGGCTTCTTCCTTTGCATTAACCCTTACACGATGACTTCTGGCATCGTTCTGATTCAGTGGTACGCACTCACCGAATTCTTTGAAAGGGGTCAAAAGAAAAGAAAACGCGTAACATAGATTCTTCACCGAATTCTTTGAAAGGGGTCAAAAGAAAAGAAAACGCGTAACATAGATTCTTCACCTAAGAGGATCTATTGGAAGCAGATTGGATGGTGTACCACACACCAGCTATATACCTGCTGTATATACAGTCATACCAAGAAAAGAGCTGATGCATGGATGGTTGCTATAACCCGGGACAACGCATAGATATATAACACGTGTCGTGTGAAGGAGGCCCCTCCATGGATGGTTGCTATAGCGCAAGACCACGCATTTTATAAAATATCATTAAGCCATCTGAATGTTTACCTTACTTAAATGGTGAGGCAATGTATTAAAGAGTATAATAAGATAAAGGGTCATGGAAGTCAGCTGACTAAAAATTTGAAAAGCACACGGCAATATATGGCTTCTTCTTTGCATCAACCCTTGTACAGTAATTTCTTGCATCTTTCTAATTCAGTGGTCCTACACTCACCGAATTATTTGAAAAAGGCCAAAAGAAAACAAAACAAAACACATAACGTGGATGCCTCACCTATCATGATTGATTGGGAGCGGATTGGCTGGTGTACCACACATGCTATATACCTGGTGTATGTATGTGTCATACGAAGATGAGCATTGATGCATGGATGGTCGCTATAACACGGGACCACGCATAGCTATATAACATGTGTCGTTCAAAGGAGGCCTCTCCATGGATGGTTGCTATAATGCGGGACCATGCATTCTATGAAACATCATTAAGCCATGTGAATTTCTACGTAACTGAAATGGTGAGGCAATGCATTAAAGAGTATAATAAGAGAAACGGTCATAGAAGTCAGCCAACTAAAATTTTGAAAAGTAAAGGACAGTCTATGACTTCTTCCCTTGCATTAACTCTTGTACGGTAACTTCTTGCATCTTTCTGATTTAGTGGTCCCACACTCACCCAATTCTTTGAAAAAGGCCAAAAGAAAAGAAAACAAAACGTATAACATGGATACTTCACCTACCATGATTGATTGGAAGCGGATTGGCTGGTGTACCACACACCAACTATATACCTGGTGTATGTATGTGTCATATGAAGACGAGTGCTTATGCATGGATGGTTGCTATGACACGGGACCACGCATAGCTATATAAAATGTTTCGAGCATTGGAGACCCCTCCATGGATGGTTGCTATAACGTGAGACCACGCATTCTATAAAAACATCATCAAGCCATGTGAATTTCTACGTTACTGAAATGGTGTGGTAATGCATTAAAGAGTATAATAAGAGAAGGGGTCATGGAAGTCAGCCGACTAAAAATTTGAAAAGTAAACTGCAGTATATGGTTTCTTCCTTTGCATTAACCCTTGTGCAGTGACTTCTTGCATCTTTCTGATTTAGTGGTCCCACACTCATCGAATTCTTTGAAAAAGGCCAAAAGAAAAGAAAACAAAACGTATAACATGGATACTTCACCTACCATGATTGATTGGAAGCAGATTGGCTGGTGTACCACATACCAGCTATATAGCCATTGTAAGTACATGTAGCACTGGCGCTCATCGAGCTCCAAGTTATAAGAACGGTTGAAACGAAATCAAAGTTACATGGCCCCAAAATTATGTATTCACCACAAATAATAATAATTTTCACTGTTAATAATTTTGTAGGACCACCATAATTCCATCCAATCTTTCATAATTCCACAAAGACTTATATGAAGAGGAAAAACAAATTTCATATTGATCCAAAACTTCCGTGAACCCCAAAAGGGTTTCAATGGCAGACGTTCAATCCCGCACTGCTTTTTTCGGTGTGGTCCATTGATCGTTAGATCTGTTTTATTTTTCGTCTCAAGCCTTAAGACGAGCTAGTAAAATGGATGAATGGTTTAGATATAATACATACCTCATGATGGGACCCACATAACTTGTTGACGTCAATACCCCAGCTACATAGATGAGATGTGGAACACCAGCCAATCCGCTTTTGGATTGATACGTCCGAACTCGGATTGGATACTATCCATGTTTGTTTCAAATTCGAAGGATGTGGATTGCATCCTACCCCCGACCAGACGGTAATCCGCCCGGGCAGGGCTCTGTGGGGCCCATCGTGATGTAAAGGTTTTATTCATGGTGTCCATCCATATTCACTGATAATTTTAGGTTATGAACCCAAAATCAAGGCAAAGCCAAGGCTTTAGTGGACCACAAAGTAGGGATTGAATGTTCACCATTAAAAACTTCTTGGGAGCTGGAGAAGTTTCCGATCAAGCTCATATTTGTGTTTTCACTTCATATAGGTCTACATGACCTTATGAATAGGTTGGATGGTAAAAAAAAAAAAAAAAAACATCACGGTAGCCCTTGGGAAGGTTTCAACTATGATTGATAATTCATTTTCACAGGTCTACATCCCTCATTTTTTTTGCTCATACTTTAAAATGATCTTAAAAAAGCGATGAACAGTGTGGATAAAACACTTACATTAAGGTGGAACCATGAATTCCTGCCCGGACAGATTACTGTCGGGGCAGGGGTAGGATGCAATCCGCTTCCAAATTCATTACGAACTAGGTCTTTGAGCGTCCCACTATGATGTTTGGGTTTATCAACACCCTTTATTAAATTTTGCCACATTATTTTAAGGCATAAGTTGTCACACCCCGAACTCGAAAACTAGGCTCACAAAATTTCCGATCGCCGAATCCGGTTTTGACATCCTCTGTAATACCCCATTCTCGGCTCCCAGTGCCCATGGGCCAGATTCCGATCCTAGGATCCTACAAGGAGGATTTTCAACTTGAATCTGTCTCATAAGAAGCATAACCACAAGTATACCCAAATCATAAGAACAACATCATCACCACATATCCACTAATATAAACATTCGAGTACAATGCTAAAAGGGAAATACATACATATAATAAAATCTCCACAAAGCTCGGCCGCACGCTCCTGCTCCTGCTCAGCTATGACTGCGTCCAGACGTCACCTGCACGCATATATCGTGCATAAGCTTATAGAAAGCTCAGAGGGTAGTGCAAGTGTGTGCGCAAGATAAGTGTCAAGCATGCAAATATCAGAGTAAGCAGAAATACTAGCAAGTCCATAGAAATGTTATCATATACTAAGAAAGTAATGTGAAAACATAATGAGTCAAATATCATATACCAAGGATGCAATATAATATGTAATTCTGAAGAGCTACAAATACCATCAGCCTCATTTATGTCATATAAATGTAAAAGATAGCAACTCAAAATGTCATATGTTGCGGATGTAATGCAAAATGCGGTGCGAATGAAATAATCAGGCTGGAGTGTGAAGTTGGGAAGATAGTATGTAGTATCGCAAACTATGGAGTCCATCACAAGGGACTTCTATCCAAACCAGTCTCATGCCTAAATTTGGATAGATAGACTCAATGTGGTAAACTTCTGATCTTAGGTTAGTAGCGCGCCCCAATCGAAAACCTAGCCACTACGAAAGTACACACAATGACTTAATCGCACACCACCAGCCTGAGTGGAGTGTGAATAAATGAATGAATGAGTAAAATGATGAGTATGCAACTCCTACTCTACAAATCAGTACTTTACATCTCTGGGATCATCATCAGGGTCTAGTACACTTCAAAATGGCTACCGTCATGGCCTGCCGCGTAGCCCAGCGAGTGAAAAAGACCTCATTATTCGCTTGTTAGCAGTATATCATTGCCTACCAGACTTGTTGATAGCGGACCCATTTGGCAGCTTGTCAAACTCAGCCTAACTTATAGTCCCCTCAATAAGGCGAATAAGGCCACACCCCCTCCCAACCGACCACAACACAGTGGGATACGCGGCCTACTAGTATTCGGTACTCGTGGGCTCATGCATCCACTCGGTCCGGACGTTGGGGCATCTCTTGGCCACAAAGGTTTATGAACTTTCACCCATGGACATCCAAAGTGCCCATATGCTCGATCCAAATATTTTCGGTGTCCCATCTGGCCATCTATGACATACCTATAGAGGTCATAGCCCTAATGTCACTAGCGTGTACAGTAATCACAATCACACAATGCAAGATGCAGGAGTCACACAGTCAAATCATGCATCAATCCAGCGCATACCATGCGCTCATGTGGGATAACTCCACCTATTAGGGAGTCTCATAAACCACTTACACTATGACATATGCAATGGTCAATCACATCTCATAACAAACATGCGGATGATGCATATGGGTATGTATCATGATGCTAAGCTGTCACATACTCATAATTGGTATCAATAACCGGCATCTACAATCAGCCTCAATAATTAGCTTCGATAACTGGCCTCAACAATCGACCTTGACAATCAGCCTCAATAATCGGCCTCAACAATCGGCCTCAACAATTAGTCTCGATAATCGGCCTCAATATCCATCCTCGATAATCGGCCACGATAACCAGCCGCGACAATCAGCCTCGACAATCGGCCTCAATATTCGGCCTTGACATTCGACCTCGACAATCCGCCTCAATAATCGGCCTTGACAATCAGTCTCGATAATTGAAATGGCCAAGCTATATGTCCTAGAAGGGGAGGGGGGTGAATAAGACAATGCCAAATTTAAACAATAATAGCGGAATATAAATGAATAAAAGATAGCACTATTAATAAATCACTATATTGGAATATAAAACAACCTCAAAAAGAGAGATTGATATCAATGTTGTTCTAAGGACAACCTTACACCATAAAAACCAAAGGTTTATGGCAGGACAACTTTATTTCTAGAACAAATTGAATATCAAAAACTCAAACAGAAAGGAAACAAATGAAATAGTAAGAAATAAATTCTAAACTATTATAACATTCCCCACAATGCCTGAAATATAAATATTACAACATTCACATTCACATATACATCCCACAAATCTAAATGACCAAAGATAGAAAATATAAATCACACATCCATAAAACACAATGAGTTATAGTGGTTCGCCTGTGTGTACACCAACTATTAAAAAACATCCACACAGATTGCTACTCCACTCCTAATATCCTCACATAGGGGATATTAGCGTTCACTATCAAAATAGGTTTTAACAGGTTCACTAAAACCTTCACAATTGTGTCTTTTTAGAAAAGGGCTTATACAATTCAAAAACCGTCACTTCTGAGTTTTCTGGCTCTCCTCAGATAACCAACACAATGAGATTTTTCTAGCTTAATCTCAAATAAAACCAAAATGAAAATTTACATAAATGTAAAATACCTGGATTTCTCCTTTTATTGTAGCCCGGAAGAACCAATCGGAGTAGAAGATCGAATGTAGAAGTTCAAAGTCCAATACTTACTTTAAAATGGTTCTAGGTTCTAATTGATTTTAAATTAAACCAATTGGGCTAGCTATATTTGATTTTGATTCCAAGAAGAAGGAATATCACAATTCCTTTTTTCAATTAAGATTGGAATGTAGAAACAAAATCAAATTAATAAAGCTAACAAAAGAGAATATAAATTATGTACAAAGTAGCTTAAAATGAACACAAACGTATCTCAGAGTGATCTCTTGATTTTAATTGAATTCAGTTATCAATCTCTGAAATTCGTACCCTATTTATAGTTGCAAAAACTAGGCTATGACTGGTCTTGAGGACACTACGACAGGTCGTACGAGAAACGGATTTTTAAATTTTTGAGCGCGATCGGATAAAACCGTTCTACGACTGGTCGTAGGGTATTTACGACTGGTCGTAGGCCCTCTACGACTAGTCATAGCATACCGACGACTGGTTGTAGGACTCAAAGATTGGTTGTTGTAGTTTGAGTCATAGAACCAGCACTGGTCGTAGGACGAGTCGACACTGTTCACATGACCGGTCGAATAGAGTCCAGGACTGGTCATGGACGAACAGAAAATTCTAAAAAATTGCAACCAACTTAGGACTGGTCTTAGAAATTCTTGGACTAGTCGAGGCAGTACTAGGACTAGTCGAACAAGGTTCATGACTAGTCTTATAATAGTCCAATTCCATGTAAAATAATTCAATTGAATTATGTATTCAAAATGACCTACCCTAAGGACAATCTAAGGTCAGTCATACCTTGAAAGTGAGGTATGAATATCGAGACTTCATATCTTCAGATGATAGATGACCTTTGAAGATTGTGAAGCTTGAGATCTTTGAACTTGATGTAGAACTGAACATGAGATCTTCTATAGCTTGAATAACAATCATCTTGTGTTGTACACTGACTTGAGTCTTGAACAAGATCACTTCTACTATTGTAGCTTGTAGTTGCATTCTACTATAGTAGCTTGTACTTGCATTTCTTGAAGTAGTTTGAAGTAGTTCTTCGTTCTTGACTTGAAGTAAAGTGCTTAGAGTGGTGATGCAATGTCTTGAACATTTATAACAATGAACTACGCAATACATAGATTGAGGTTTTGGCACTACAAAATTTGATAACCAAAGGAGCATAAAACCATAGCACCTACAATCTCCCCCTTTGTCAAATTTGTGACAAAACACTCAACAATAATATAACCAATATGAATAAAAAAATATGCACAGGTTATAAAAGAAAAAAATAAGTTACAACCTAGTTAAAGAATCATGCACTAGTTGTCATCACACATCAAGATGAAGTAGGCAGAACACCTCCTTACTCACTCCCCCTAAGTAGCACATATATATCCAAAAAAAATGCTACTCTACCATAGTCTATATTCCATCAACATATCAATTCATATGCAAAACCATATAAATTCTCCCCCCTTTTATCACAATATGACTAAAGAAGAAGAAAAATGGAAAAGGATAATAAACAGGAGTAATCAAGGAGTCAAGATATAAGAAAATTAAAGTCCGCATACCATGAACTAGTTTAAACAAAGTCAGCAAGCTACAGTTGGTAAATCAAATAAAGTTTACAACCCAACAAAAGTAGACTTAAAGTTATTACAGACCAAAGAGTAAATCACTTAATCAGATTCTGAGGAAAGAGCAGGTATGGTAGGATCAAGTTGATGAAGGCCCTTGTTTAGCGCCTAAGATACTTGCGCATATCTTGAGATCATAAATCATGGGTAACATTCATATTCTCTAATTTCTCCTCAAGTGCATGCAGACGCGCATCAAACTCAGATGGTTCATAATCAGGATCATTAGTAGAATCAAACTCAATTTCATTAAAAATATTATCCATGTTTATGTCATCAGGAGGAAGATCATCAGCTTCTTCTTCATTCCCAACTTCAGCTCCTTCACCACCAACATCGACTTGTCCAGGAGCCAATTCCAATTTCATCTTGTTTATATTTGAGCTGTTAAAAATAAGATGATGGATAAGAGCCTCTCCAACATGCATAGCAACCAACATATAAGAAGCTAAAACAGTCATAAGATAGACAAATGGAATATCACTATGACCTGGATGGAGACGAAACTGAATGATGGAATAACATATTAAAGATGGAAGGCAAACTTTAGTACTAGAGATGACAGAATGCAAAACACGAACCATAAAGGAAGTCAGTTCTGTTTTATTACCAGAATGCGGATATAGATTTGAAGTAAAGATTCCGTGGACGACTTGTATCAGGGTAACAAGTACTTTGAGGGGATCGTATTCCCTTTATGAGTCCATTGTAAATCCATATTACATAATGCTCTGGTGAGCATTCATTTTTTTGATTCTGAGGGTTTTTCAGTTAGAATATGAATAGGAATATGCTCATCATTAATAAGTATTTCCATAAGGCCAGTATTAGATGACGATCTACATCAAAAGGGCCTTCTCTAGCATCTATTTTAAATGTTAAATTCTCAGCAGAAAAATCAGAGATGCATGCGAACATGGACTGAGCAATAGATTAGCATGCAGGCCCATCCCAATATAAGATGTTATCCCATCCTACAGATTAGAGGAACGGAATGATGCCAAAAGGAGCAATGTGGTTAAGATCAACAACTCTTTTAACAATAACCTTGCGCAAACGCAAATCCCATACATACAAGGGATCATTTTCAGGTGACCGAAGATGGCGCCGAGTTATTGGAGTAGATATAGAAGAAGATGGAACACAAGCTTTTTTCTTTTTCCCTCTATCATCCATTGGCAATAAGAAATTCAAAGAACTAAGGAGATACAAAAGATAAGAAATGGGTTTTCTCAAAATCAGAAATTTGAGAAGAAAACCCCAAATAACCCAATAAAGTTTGAAATCAAGCACTCTAATGATGAGATTGAAGCAAATGGACCATGAATCTACAAGCAAATTTGATAAAATGCACTAACCTTAACGAATCACACTGTAGGGTTCGACTAGTCATGCCACAACTTGTTGGAGAGCAAGATAGAAATGAGGAAGATGAAGTTTTCCCTAAATAAAAGAGGATAGCACGCTCCACAACTGGTCTTGAGCTGTCCTCGACTGGTCATACTAGGACTGGTCGAGTACACCCACGACTGGTCGAGTATCAATAAAAATATGCATTTTTCATAAAAATTTAAAATTTAACCAAATAAATTATCAAATATATATACATTATGATACATATATGCATGAATAATCAATTTTGAATGCACATACTAAGATCAAATTTTAATTTATTAAACCTGATTTTGTTGAGCAGTTTAGTGAAAATGTCAGCAAGTTGAGTCTCGGTCGGAATGTATTTTAAAGAGATTATTTTTTCTTCCACTAATTCATGAATATAAGATACATAATATCAATGTGCTTGGTACGTGAATGCTGGATTGGATTTTTTAAAATATTTATAGCACTGGAATTATTGCAATATAGAACCATTGAATCCTGTGTAATTTCATAATCACTTAACATATGTTTCATCCAAACAAGCTGAGTACAAGCATTTCCAACTGTGATGTATTCAGCCTCAGCCGTAGAGAGTGATATAGAACTTTGCTTCTTGCTGAACCAAGAAAATAAATAATTTTCGATATAAAAACAACCACCACTGGTTGATTTCCTATCGTCGATATTTCCAGCCCAATCAGCATCAGTGTACCCTGCCAACTGAACACTAGTATCATATGGATACCAGAGACCCAAATTAACTGAACTTACGACATAGCACATACTCTGCTTAACAATAGTTAAATGAGACTCTTTAGGATCAGACTGATATCTAGCGCAAATACCAACACTTAAAAGCAATATCTAGTCTACTAGCAGTTAAATAAAGTAAACTGTCAATTATACTACGATATAACTTAGGATCAACATTTTTACCGGTAGAGTCCTTTGAGAGTCTTAAGGTTGTACTCATAGGAGTATCAAATTTTTTACCATTCTCAAATCTGAACTTTTTGATTAAGTTTAGAGCATATTTAGTTTGAGAAATAAAAATATCATCAAGTTGTTGTTTTACTTGCAACCTAAGGAAATAGTTCAATTCCCTAACCATGCTCATTTCGAACTTAGATTTCATTAAATCTGCAAACTCAATAGTCATGTTAGAATAGGTAGATCCATAAATAATATCATCAATGTAGATTTGAACCATTAAGATATCATCATTATGTTTCTTAATAAATAAAGTTTTATCAACACTTCCCATTTGAAAGTTATGACTTAGTAAAAACTTAGTCAACTTTTCATACCATGCCCTGGGAGCTTGTTTTAAACCATAGAGAGCCTTTTTAAGGTGATAAACATGATCAACACTCTTAGGGTCTTCAAAACCCTTTGGTTATTCAACATACACTTCTTCATGTAGATCGTCATTTAAGAAGGCACTCTTTATATCCATTTAATAAATTTTAAATTTTTTAAAACAAGCAATGGATATGAATAGTCTGATTGATTCAAGATGAGCTACTAGGGCAAAGGTTTCATCATAATCAATTTCTTCAATTTGAGTGTACCCTTGTACAACCAGTCTAGCCTTGTTTCGAATTATATTACCAAGTTCATCATACTTATTTTTGAAAATCCACTTAATACCAATAATATGTTTATCTTTAGGTCTAGGAACAAGGTACCAAACATCATTTCTCACAAATTCCTAAAGATCTCCTTGCATCGCAACTATATAGTTTTTGTCAGTAAGAGTTTTTTAACGTTAGCCGGTTTTATCTGGGATGTGAAACATCATACATAATTACATATGTCTTCAAGTTGTCTATGAGTGCGCACACCAGTGAGAGGGTTTCCAAGAATCTGAATAGTTGGATGATCTTTAACAGTCTTCAATTCAAAATCAGTTTGATTTGATGAAGTATCTAGTTTGTTAATTAAAAGAACATCATTATCTGAACTTAGGGCAGGTGTATTCAAGTGGTCGTCTATGACCACATTTATAGATTCTTGAATAACACCGGTCCTTTTGTTCAGTACTCGATATGCGCGACTATTTAAAGAATATCCTAAAAATATCCCTTCATCACTTTTAATATCAAACTTTCCCAGATTTTCATGGTCACGTAGAATATAGCACTTGCTGCCAAAAACTCAAAAGTATTTGACAGTAGGCTTCTTATCGAACCACATTTCTGTAATGACCCTGAAAATTTTGTGCCAAGACCCGAGTACTACCTCTATTCTTTCCTTAGTAGCTTATTGGGGTAATTAGTGTTAAACTCGATTGCTTATGAAATTTGCATCAATCACTTTAAATTTGATCTGCATAACTCAAAACTTGTAGATTAGTTAGCGCTAGGTTACTCTGAAATCTGGGATTCATCGATAAATTTAGTTGCTCTTGGGATTTTTTGGAAGTTCCGGATCGGACCTAGACCGCGCGTCGAAAGTCCGATAGCGATGATCTTAGGCTATTGCGGTCACCATGTTGGACTTGGCTATCACCTCAAAAATTAAGTCCAGATGATGTTCTGGGTCGATTTGTTTGAGTCCGGAGTGAAGAGTGTGAGAACGGTGAGATATTAAATGTAATTTTATGAAATCTGAGTCGTGTCGCTTGCGCGATAATTTTAAGCTATCTGACCGTTGGATTCTGATCCAATTTCACCCTCGGATCAGGGAAGATGGCCCAGACATGTCTTTATGCTTGTGGACCTGATCGAGTTTCGGTGGCCGTTGTTTTGAGTGTGGTCCGCCACGGCTGATCTGAAGATCTGATCGGTACGAAACTCAACTTGACCTAGATCCATGGTCAGTGAGCTTAAGTCCAACCTTTCGTGGTAATAGGCCCACCGGAAGTGCTTCGTTGGATCGAGAGAGGCCTGTTTTCGTTATACCCTAAGTATACCTTGGCCCTAGGGTTATTTTCATCAATGTTTGGCCTATATATAGACCTTGAAACCCTAGCTCTCTTTTCCATACGAATTTCCTAACCCTAGCTAAGAAAGAGAGAGGAAAAGAGAGAAAGTGAGAGAGAAGTTGGTGAATCATCTTAGATTCTTTCCTGTTCTTCTTCATCCTTAAACCTTCACTTTTGAATTGTTATTCTGGCGATTCTGAGTTCATCTTTGGGTAAGTTAACCTAACCCTAATCTGTGTTAGAGCTTAGAATAGTCTTTGTGTTGTTGTAGCTCATTTCTATTCTTGCCTTAGGTTATCTTGTCGCCGTTGACGAAGACATATCGTCTGAATCAGTTCGGTGCTCTATTTTTGGATTAAGGTGCGGACTTTAATCATTTAGGTTATGGTTTTCAAGGCTTTCAATGCTAGTGAATGGTTTATTCTTGTTATGGATGAGATTTCACATGCCAAATGTTATGTTTATTTTGCGTTCCTGATATGCATGTGTTATATCGAGATTTGTGTATTTTGTGTATGTATAAAGTACCATGTGTATAAAATATAAACATGTGTTTGCCATGATTATTTGTCATGTACTTATGCTAATTGTATTTGCGGCAACTCCTTGGTAAAAGGAATTGTCCAAATGTCTGTATTTTCAACATACGTCATGTATGTTGAACTATGTATTCTAAGTGTTTGTAGAAATGCCTGAATGATTTAAAATGTAATATATTATGCTATTTGCGGGCGTTGAGAAGCGATTCTCAACTCTCCTATTGATGTGTATGATTTCCTATATGCAAGTTACATTCCTTGTTATTTAAAGTCTTACTTATGCTTAAATCTATGTTAAGTTGATATTCTTCAAATGCTTACGTACTACATGATTTGAGTTGTTGTTCCATTACCATTCTAAATTGTAAATATGGATATCTGTTGTAGTGGAATGTGTGTGGGACTATGCATTAGTCCAGGAAATCGGTAATCGGCCTTGAGATCGTGGCTGAGGTTTCTTTCGCCACAAAGGACGTAATTAGACGAACCCGAGTCGTATTAGAGTTGTCGGCAGTGGTTTGGCCACGCGGAGTGTTTGCGCACTCTATGTCGTTCAACCCAACGTGCACTCGTTCTAGTCAAGTTCGTCAAGTAACCCGATTGTCTGATGTATGTTCACCATGTATGGACGCTACTGTTTGAATCTAGGGTACCGAACTTACCAATGAAATCCTGTTAACCATGGTACCTTGATCCGCTAAGACTCATGAGCCGGACATGGTGGTATGGGACACCATGGTCGAGCTGTCGGCCTACGGTGGGGTGACGAGCCTCCCCATAGTGACCAGTGAGTAACCAAACTCGTGAGCCGATTATGGTGGTATGGGACACTATATTCGGGCTATTAGCCTACATTGATTGGTGACGAGCCCTTTGTAGTGACCTCGAGCATACCTGGATACCGTATTGAGGTGACGAGCCTTAGTGTAGTAACGAAGGTATGATAGGCATGCATTGATTGGTGACGAGCCCTTTGCAACGACCTCAAACCATATGATCATATGAGATGCCTAGGACTGACGACCCTAGAATGGATCACTGTTTGGATGGTGATATGAGGAAGGTACCTTAGCTTCCCAATCCTGCTGTATGAAAAGGACTAACAACAACTTGGCAATCATGTTCATGCACCACATTTGCATGTGCTTTGTAGACATGGCGCACTTTGAGGTGATGTCATGCGTAACGTAAGATGAAGACGCTGAGGGTGTACGCGCGAGGGCACGCATCATTCTTCATACATCCTTGCATTAACAAGAGTACTTAGGACATGTTTGATTGTTCTGCTTTATCATTACTGCTTGATTGAACTGATAACATGTTAACCTTTGCTTTATTGTTTCACTGAGTTGATCACTCACTCCCACATTCTAGGGCGGTGTTAAACACCCACCAGACTCTGTCTTAGTCACAGATGTTGATGAGAGCTCTGAGGCAGAGCGGGAGATCGAGGATGATGAGGCTGCATTCTCTTTCATGCAGTTTTCAGGCGGGTTCTAGTGAGCCTTGTTCTGATGCGCGAGATTCTGGGATATCTTTTAGAAATTAAATGATGTAATTTGATACTTATAATTTTGATAACAACACTTGTATTACGACCTGGTATGTGTATGTATTTCAGGGATTCACATATGTACACACATATATATATATATATATTTCTTTAAGTCTTCCGCTTGCGTTCTTCACTTATCCCTGAATTATATCTGCAATTTGGCTTAATCTATTCCATGTTTTATGCACTAATACAGATAACATACATCCATCATTAAATATGTTGCATAAGTGATGTTTTGGAACTCGGGAGCTGAGTTATGCTCGACCCCCGAATTTTAGGGCATTACAATTTCATTAGCCATTTTATTATTAGATTTACTCATATAAACCCAGTTAATTATATGACAAGCAATATTAACATCTTCAGCCCAAAGATTTTTAGATAGCTTCATACTATTCAACATTACATTAGCCATTTCTTGAAGCACTCTATTTTTTCTTTCTATAATTCCATTTTGTTGAGGAGTTTTAGGCGCAGAGAATTCATGCGACATTTCTTAATTGATATAGAATTTCACAAAACTGCTATTCTCAAATTCAGATCCATAATCACTACGGATCTTACAGACTTGAGAACATTTTTCCGTTTGAATCGGTTTGAGAACTCTTTTTATTTCATCAAGGGTTTCTAACTTATCTTTTAAGAAAGCTACCCCATTGAATCTGGTAAAATCGTCCACTATTACCAAAATATATTTTTTTCCACCTCGACTTTTCATCCTTGTAGGTCCTCCATATGGAGAAGCTCGAGTAGTCTTGATGTGGCATTGAAGTTCACCTTCTTGTGAGAGCTCCTTAATGCTTGCCTATTTGGCATTCGCTGCATATTTTATCTATCTTTTGTAATTTAGGTAGACCTCTTATTAGTTCACTTTTGCTCAGTCTATATAAATTACGGTAGTGTGCATGTTTAAGACGTTTATGCCACAAATCAATCTCATCAGTATGGACCATGAACACGTTTGACTAGATGAGCTGGATTCACTAACAATATAGTAGTTTTCAGAAGTTCTATGACTAGTTAATATTACTGATCCCTTATTATTTAGAATTTCACAACCTTGGTTAGAAAATCTTACACCATGATTGTTATCGTAAATTTGAGATATGCTTAATAAATTGTGTTTTAACCCTTCAATGTATAAAACATTTTTAAACAAAGGGAGGTTATAAAGTTGAACTGTACCTTGGCCAATAATCTTGCAATTGCTGCCATCGCCAAATGTGACTGAACCATCAGTCATGTCTTTGACATCGGTGAATAAACGTTTATCACTAGTCATATGCCTTGAACATCCACTATCTAGGTACCACTTTGAATGGCTTGTAGCTTTGAAAGCAATGTGAGCAACCAAACAAGTAACCTTAGGAACCCATTTCATAATTGTTTTGGGTTTAGGAGTATAGTTGGTCTTTTTCTGTCTATTGTTGTAAGAATGACCTACTGAGTTAGATTTTAAGAGCTCCTTAAGCAAATCAACTATTTTTTCAGCTAAAGGGTTTTGGTTTTGATTTTTATAGTTGACATAATTGCTTTTAGGTTTTTGAAAAGTTTTAACATTCTTAGAAAATTTTTTATTACTTTTCCCTTTTAGGTTCGAAGTTTCTCCTCTCACAAACTTGGGAGGAGTGTTCTTCTGTTTAGGAGCAATATTTTTATCGTAGCCCAAACCGGATCGGTCGCTACATTTTCTTGATCTGGATAAAAGTTTTTCTAACTTTGGATCACCTTAGGCATATTTCCATGTATCCTTTAAACTCAAAAGAGAAGAGACTTTAAGTTTAAGTTTTTCATTTTCAGATTTCAGATTTTCAATCTGGGAGGTTTTGAATTCCAAATCGCATTTGTGTTTTTCAAAATAATCTGAAATATGAGATTTTTCTAAAATAAGAGACTCAAAATTTTCTTTAAGTTTTAAAAACTTTTCTTTTTGAAGTTTTAGTTTTACGGCAATTTTACAACTTTCCTTATATAGGGCATTGTAAGCATCTTCAAGATCATCTTCATTTTCACATTCACTGTTCAAATTTTCTTCACTTGTTGAATCATTATCTGAAAATGTGAATTTAGCTAGAGTCATAAGAGCTTTAACTTCATTGCCCGACTCGGTTTCAAAATCTTCTGAATCAGAAGAGGCTTCAGAATCAGAGGATTCATCCCAAGTAGCCAACATACTCTTCCTTTTGGGTTTGTCCTTTTTAGGACACTTGTTTCATATTCTTGGCAATTGTAACATTGACTATCTTTTAAAGATTTCCAAGTCTTAGATTTAAATTTAGATCTTTTCTTATCATTTGCATTTTAAAAAATCAACCCTCTTTTTACTTTTAAAAATTTTGTAAAAATTTTTCGCTAAAAGGGCCATATCATCTTCAGAATTTTCTAAATCAGAATTGTTTTCTTGAGAAACATTTTTAGAAGACTTAAGAGCAATAGATTTTCCTTTAGGAGCTTTAAAATTTAACTCGTAGGTTTATAAAGACCCAACTAATTCTTCTGCCCTCATAGTATCCGTATCACGAAGTTCTTGAATCGTATTTACCTAAGAATTAAACCGTTTAGGAAGTGAGCGTAATATTTTTACATACACTTTAATTTCTGGGATTTTATCTCTAAGACCCCACATAGAGTTCATAATATCATTTAATCTAGTGTAGAAGTCCATAAACATTTCATTTTCTTCCATGTGTATTTCCTCAAATTTTGTTGTGAGGATTTGGACTCTAGATTTCTTAACAATTGATGTACCCTCGTGTGTCATTTCTAAAATATCTCAAGCTTTCTTTGCAGAATCATAGGATATAATTTTTTTAAATTCATCCGATGATAGTGCGCAAGTGATTGCATTTAGTGCTTTTGCATCTGCACTACTCTCACTTTTCTGAAGTGTGGTCCATGAGAAATAAGGTGTTACTCTCATTGATTTTAAACCATCGATCCCAGTTACTTCAGTGGTAAGAGGGGTCCATTCATTCACTGTGGCTATCCACACACTTTCATCCATGGATTTAAGGAAGATCCTCATCTTGGCTTTCCAAAAGGTAAAATTGGTGCCATCAAAAGGTGGAGGCATTGTGACTGAAAGGCTATCAAAATTTGACATCTTATATATAGCTTAGATTGGTTAGTTCAAGAAATAAATCCAAATAACAAGAATTAAAACGATCTATTAAGTTCTGATACCACTTGAAATGGCCAAGCTACATGTCTAGCGGAATATAAATGAATAAAAGATAGCATTATTAATAAATCACTATATTGGAATGTAGAGCAACCTCAAAAAGAGAGATTGATATCAATGTTGTTCTAAGGACAACCTTACACCATAAAAACCAAAGGTTTATGGTAAGACAACCTTATTTCTAGAACAAATTGAATATCAAAAACTCAAACAGAAAGGAAACAAATGAAATAGCAAGAAATAAATTCTAAACTCTTACAACATTCCCCACAATGCTTGAAATGTAAATATTACAACATTCACATTCACATATACATCCCACAAATCTGAATGATCAAAGATAGAAAATATAAATCATACACCCACAAAACACAAAGAGTTATAGTGGTTCACCTGTGTGTACACCAACTGTTAAAAAATAGCCACACAGATTGCTACTCCACTCCTAATATCCTCACACAGGGGATATTAGCGTTCACTATTAAAATAGGTTTGCACAAGTTCACCCAAAACCTTCACAATTGTCTTTTTAGAAAAGGGATTACATAATTCAAAAACCCTCACTTCTGAGTTTTTTGGCTCTCCTAAGATAACCAACACAATGAGATTTTTCTAGCTTAGTCTCAAATAAAAACAAAATAGAAATTTACATAAATGTAAAATACCTAGATTTCTCCTTTTGTTGCAGTTCGAAAGAACCAATTGGAGTAGAAGATTGAATGTAGAAGTTTAAAGTCCAATACTCCCTTTAAAATGGTTTTAGGTTCTAATTGATTTTAAATTGAACCAGTTGGGCTAGCTATATTTGATTTTGATTCTAAGAAGAAGGAATATCACAATTCCTCTTCTCAATTAAGATTGAAATGTAAAAACAAAATCAAATTAATAAAGCTAACAAAAGAGAATATAAATTATGCACAAAGTAGCTTAAAATGAACACAAACTTATCTCAGAGTGATCCCTCGATTTTACTTGAATTGAGTTATCAATCTCTGAAATTCGTACTCTATTTATAGTTGTAGAAACTCGACTATGACTGGTCGTGAGGACACTACGACTGGTCATAGGAGAAACAGATTTTTGAATTTTTGAGCGCGATCGGATAAAACTGTTCTACGACTGGTCGTAGGCCCTTTACGACTGGTCGTAGCATACCCACAACTGGTCATAGGACTCATAGATTGGTTGTTGCAGTTTGAGTCATAGAACCAGGACTGGTCGTAGGACGAGTCGACACTATTCACACGAGAGGTCGAACATAGTCCAGGACTGGTCATGGACGAACAGAAAATTTTGAAAAATTGGAACCAACTTAAGACTAGTCTTAGAATTTCTTAGATTGGTCGAGGTAGTGGTAGGACTAGTCGAACAAGGTTCAGGACTAGTCTTAGAACAGTCTAATTTCATGTAAAATGATTCAATTGAATTATATATTCAAAATGACCTACCCTAAAGACAATTTAAGGTCAATTATACCTTGAAAGTGAGGTATGAACATCGAGACTTTATATCTTTAGATGATAGATGACCTTTGAAGATTGTAAAGCTTGAGATCTTTGAACTTGATGTAGCACTGAACATGAGATCTTCTATAGCTTGAATAACAATTCATCTTGTGTTGTATACTGACTTGAGTCTTGAACATGATCACTTCTACTGTTGTAGCTTGTACTTGCATTCTACTGTAGTAGCTTGTACTTGCATTTCTTGAAGTAGTTTGAAGTAGTTTTTCGTTCTTGACTTGAAGTAAAGTGCTTAGAGCGGTGATGCAATGTCTTAAACATTTATAACAATGAACTACGCAAGACATAGATTGAGGTTTTGGCACCACAAAATTTGACAACCAAAAGAGCTTAAAACCATAACACTTACAATAATCGGCCTCGATATCCGTCCTCGATAATCGGCCTTGACAATCAGCCTTAATAATCGGCCTCAACGATCAGCCTCGACATTTGGCCTTGATATTCGACCTCGATATCCTGCTTCGACAATCGGCCTTGACGATCGGCCTCAATAATTGGCTTAACAAAGGGCCTAAGGGAATGTAACAATGTGGACATTTAACCATCATTGTCCATTAATGTGGACATTTAACCAACATTGCCCCCAATGAGTGACCCACATAGGGCCAAACATATAGTGGGGCCCATGGCCTTACATAAGGGCCTCACATATCACAATAGGCCTGACATATCATAATGGGCCACATCTCATGGACTTCATTTACAACACATCGAGCCTTATCGTCTAGACCTCATATACAACACACTGGGCCTTACTCATGGGCTGCATGTACATCACAATCGGCCTCGGCACATGAGCTATAATATACATTACAATAGACCGCTCACACGAGCCTCATGTACATCACATCGGGCCTCACTCATGAGCCGAATATACATCACAATGGACCTCATTACATGGGTGGAATATACATCATAATAGGTCACATCTCACGGGCCTTATATATATCACATCAGGCCTCACTCATGGGCCGAATATACATCACAATGGACCTTGTTACATGGGCCGAATATACATCATAATGGGTCACATCTCATGTGTAAGGCCCGTATCCTAGACTGTACCATTTTGTAAGCTTCCGCAATCCTCCGGTCGAATTTCTGTAACCCTCGACCTATAATCGTCATTTGCACGCAACCTTAAGTCGCATCTCGAAGATTTATATCCGCTCAACTCGAAACTTGTACCCTCGCAACCGCGCCGTCACCACGAATCCAACGTCACGTCTCGTGCATCGATGCAATACTCAGGCCAGCATATGTAGGCCCGCGTTCATTTCTATGAAAATGTCGCACGTGCGAATTCTGAGAGAATCTCTACAACCTATCCCATCAATCAAGTCAAGTACACACCCCATCACAAGTTCAAGCAACCCATCCATTTCCCATTCCCAAAGTCAACTATCACACACTCTCTCTCTCTCAACCCATCCCTTTCTTACAACTCTATCACTCCACCCATCACCCATCACTCATCTCTTTTCATCCCATCACCTCTCTCTCTCTCTCTCTCTCTCTCTCTCTCTCTCTCTCTCATTTCTCTCTTCACTTTCAAGCTCCCAAGGAGAGCATCCAACGTCCAAGCTTCCTAAGCAACTCAAGTGTGGCCTAGTTCCTTATCTCAATCTCCGATCTTAGTCGTCCAATCTTCATTATCCTCCGTCAAGATCGAAGCTAAGGAGCCTAGGGGTCCAAGGAGCTAATGTTACACCCTAAGCTCAAAAAACAGGCTCATAAAATTCTCAATCACTAAATCCGACGTCGACAGCCTCCGTAGTGCCCCATTATCGGATCCCAGCACTCACATGCCAGATTTCGATCTTGGGATCCTACAAGGAGGATTTTCAGTATGATTTTTTTTTTTGTAATGGAGCATAACCACAACCATAACCAAGTCACAAAACAACATCACCATATATCCACTATATCAAAAACTTTAAGTATAATGCGGAAAGGAAAATACAGGGTGATCAAAAACTCCAAAATAATTTGATGTGCGCTCCTGCCTCAGCGCTGCTGCGATTCATTGCCACCTGCACGCAACGGTCGTGCATAAGCTTACAAAATCTTAGAGGGTGGTGTAAGTGTGTGTGCAAGGCAAGCACCAAGTGTATAATATCAGAGTAATGCAGAAATATGCGGTAAGTCCATGAATGCCATGAGTTGTACCAAAGTTATGTAATGCAAGGCATGAATGCTATCGCTCATACCAAGGCCATGCGATGCGAGGCCTATGTAGCCAAATGTCATAAGCAAGATGCAAAGCAAGCATGCCAGTACTCATCAAGTACACATATCAATACAGTTCCTCTTTGAGATATCATCGGGGTCTAGTACACTCCACATAACTGCCGTCTCCCTAGCCACACAGCCCAGCGAGCAGAATAGACCTCACTAACTACCTGACCAGTAGTCTGCCAATACCTACCCGGCTGGTCGATAGCGGATGCATTTGTGAGCTGGTCAAACTCAGCCTATCTTATATCCCCCTCACTCGAGCGGATAAGGTCACACCCCCTTCAAACCGACCATGACACAGTGAGAAACGCGACATGCTGGTATTCGGCACTCGGACGCTCGTGTATCCACTCGGTCTAGATGTTGGAGCAGCTCATGGTACCAAAAAGGTTCTGAAATTTTCACTGAAGGACATCCTAAGTGCCCACAGTGATAAAACTAAGTATTTTTGGTATCAGATACAGCCATCCACGATGTACCTGTGGAACCACAACCTTGATGTCACTGAGGCGTACAATAATCAAGTCACACATATGCGAAATATATGAGTCACATCGTCAAATCATGTAGCAATCCTGCACATATCGCGCACTCATGTGGGGCACTCCATCTCATAAGGAGTCTTGTAATGTCTTAGCCCAACGGCTTATGCTATGATCAAACATTCCTTATATCAAGCATACATATGATGCGTATAGGTATGAATCATGGAATTGTACTAAGCATGTTATATAGTAATGAACTATCCTTACAATGCAGATGGGCCTAGACGACCTACGCACAACAAGTATGGGCCTATTAATGGGCCCTAGGGAGAGTTATAATGCAGACATTTAACCAACATTATTCTTACAATGTAGATGTCAAACCATCATTGTTCCCAAGGCACGGCCCGCCATAAACATCATTATATATACCACAGTGAAATCACACATTGCAATGGACCTATATACATCTCTTTGGGCCTCGACCCATGGGCCTCAGATACATCAAATGGGCCGCATCAATGGGCGTTATGTACATTGCAATGGGCCATATCCCATGGGCCTTTGAATACATCACAATGGGCCCTCATATGGTAATTGGACCACACCAATTGGGCCCCATGCATATCAAATGGGCCATACCCAAGATAAGTGGTGATAATGATTTCCACCATTAAAATTCACAAGGCCCACGATAACATTTACTTCCCATCCAATCTGATTATAAGGTCACAATGACCTGAAAGGGGTTTTAATGGTGGACAGTTAAACCCATTGATTTCTATAGTGTGGTCCACCTAATCCTAGATCTGCCTTATTTTTAGTCTCAAGCCCTAAAATAAGCTTTTAAAATGGTTGGATAGATTGGATGCAACACATGCATCATGGTGGGTCCCATAGGGATGGACATCATGGATAAAGCATGGACCTCATGGTGGGGTCCCTGCCATCCAGCAGCCTAGCCATTTTTGTAAGACCCATATCCTAGCCCATACATTTCGTAGGCTTTCATGGTCCTCCCGGTCGAATTTCGGCAACCTGCGATCTGTTATCAACGTTTGCAAGCGATCATGAGTCGTGTCCCATATATCAGAGTCGGCTCAACTCAAAACTTATACCCTTGCGACCGCACCATAGCCGCGGTTCCGATACCGCGTATTACGTGCCAAGGCAATACCCGAGCTAGGAGATATGGGCCCACGTTCGATTTGAGAGAAAAACATCCTGCATTGCAAATCCAAAGAGAGCATCACATCAATCCCATCAATTAGGTACACATCACACATTAATGTCAAGTACAACCACCTTTCCTCTAAGTCAACTCTTTCTTACAACAAGTACACACCCTTCACCCATCACCATCCCTCTCCCCATCACTCCATCACTCAAATCACCCCCTCTCTCTCTTACACCTTTCCTCATCTCTCTCATTCATAAAAAAAAAGCAACCCACGTCTTAACCCTCCATGGAAAACTTGGTGTGGCCCACCTTTCTACCATCCTATCCCACCCTCCATGATCGATCTCAACCATTGAAGTCCATCCATTGGGGGCTTTAGGATGCTTTTGAAGAAGGAGGAAGAGATCATAGGTGGGTGTATCTTTTTTTGAGTTGATTTGTGAAATTTAGTGCCCTCATGGTGGGACCCATCTTGATGTATGTATTGTATAGAGGGGCCCATAGTGGCAGGGCCCCTCCTCCATCCGTCCCTCTCTCTCTCTCTCTTTCTCTCTCTCTTCCTCCATTTCTCTATTTTTCCTTTTGATGAATGGCCCACCTGATGCGTGTGATATATCCAAGCCATCCATCATGTTGGGCCCACTTTGATGAGTGTGGTGTGTCCACACCGTCGAGCAACTTGGACGATGAGACCCTCCGTGGCGCAAACGTATCATCCATACCATCCATTCACGGTGGAGCCCACTGTGATGTGGATTTCATCCACGCCGTGTGTCTGTTTTGCTGCAGCAATAGCAGCTGCTGACTTCAGCAGCCCTAAGGGTCTGACCGTGGGGTATGTGTTATAATCCAAACCATTCACTCATGTGGACTCCACCTTGATTTATGGACCTGATCCACACCGTCCATGTGTATGGGATGGTGGGCCCTGACGTATGTGGGCCACGTTGTGATGTATATGTTTACATCCATCCATCCATTTGTGGCCCCCACTCGTTGCACGTGTGCAACCTCCAGACCGTCCGTCATGCATTTTTGAACGCTGGACGATGGCATAAATAATATGTAGATATATACATATATTATAGATATTATTTAATATCATAATATCATGTGGGCCCTACGTGGGACCCACGTCGGTGCATTTTTCATCAACATCGTTGAGCCCTTTTGACGCATGTATTCTATATTCATGCCATCCATCCATCTAAGGACGTAGGGTCCACCTTGCAAGCGTTATCTAAGCCTTCCACCATCTGAACGGTGTGTCCATCCAAACCGTCTGTTCCTCTTGCTGACGGTAGGGCCTACCTCCACACGTGTTGACCCCACCTACTCTGACGTATGCATTTCATCCATGCAGTCCCATGTGATGTATGCGGTTTATATCCTGGCCGTCTGTCCACTGTTGGGACGTGAGCCCACCTTGATACATGTGTTGTGAGTCTTCATCATGCGTGTGTTGCGTCTGAACCGTCCATCTGTTTAACGTCAGCAAGTCCGTGGGACCCCTGACCATGTTGTATGTGTTTCAAATCTACACCGTCCATCAAATTGTGACAGTGGGAACCCACGAGTAGCATTTATACTACTGTGTACATCTGTAAGCTTGGTGGGTCTGATCTGAGGTGTGCTCGATCTTGTCCATCCATATGTGACCCCATCAGTACTAGTTAGCTGCTGGTCTTGACATTAACAATTTTGTGGACCACCCGTGATGCATGTATTCATCCAGGCCATTCGCCCATGCACTCCACCTGGTGTGTGTTGTTCACACACGTGGGTTCCACATGATGCTTGTGAGATAATCCACACTGTCAAATCTTTGGACGTGTGGACAATGCCATGATGTATGTGTTCTCCAAGCTGTCCATCTGTTTTGCCAGCATGGGACCACGGTGATGTATTTATTTCATCCACACCGTCCAGATGGTGCTGGACAGTGTTGGATCATGTTTGACAGTACAGATTTACATGTCCAATGTTTGGATAGTGCTAATCATCATTACTGGCTATGCGTCCCATGGATTGATGTGTAAAGTGATACTTATGTTGCACTTACAACTATTAAAATAATTTTGATGTAATCCAAGCTACATCTGTGAGGCCCACCTCGATGTATTTTTATGGCCCATTTGTAAGGCCAACTTTGATATATGTGTGAACCATTAGTGCGGCCCATTGATACGGCCCACTTGATGTATATGAGGCCCATTAGTCCGGCCTCTCGATACATCCCATTTGATGTGTACGAGACCCGTGTGAGCGGCCCATCGTGATGTATATTAGCCCCTTTGTGTGAGGCTCATTATGATGTATATGCGGCCATGTTTGGGGCCTAATGAGATGCATTCGAGGCCCATATATGAGGTTGCATGACCCGTATGATAGGGCCCATCTGCTTGTATTTGAGGCCCATGTGCATGGCCCACCTGTGGTGTATATGAGGCCCATTGATGCGGCCCACTTGTTGTATTTGAGGCCCATGGGTTGTGGCCCGTATGATGTATCTGAGGCCCATGTGCAGGGCCCACCTGTTGTGTATATGTCACCCTTGAGTAAGGCTCATTGTGTTGTATATTAGACCTTTGTGTGAGGCCATGGGCCCATTATATGTTTGGCTCTATGTGGGCCACTGCTTGGGAGCGATGTTGGTTAAAGGTCCACATTGATGGGCAATGATGGTTGAATGTCCACATTATGACCTTCCATTAGGCCTTGTTAGGCCCATTCTTATCGATTCCGATTGTCATGGCCGATTGTTGATTCTGATAAACATGACCGATTTACCGATTCTGATTATCGATCAATTCCGATTGTCGTGGCTGATTGCCGATTCCGATTGACATGACCGATTTGCCGATTTTTATTATCTATCGATTTCGATTGTCATGGCCGATTGGCGATTCCGATTGACGTGACCAATTTGTCGATTCTAATTATCGATCGATCCTGATTGTTGAGGCCAACTCTGATTTGTTGAGGTCGATTGTATAGGTCGATTTTGATTGTCGAGGCCGAGTATCGAGGCCGATTTCGATTTGTCTAGGCCGATTGTATAGGTTGATTTTGATTGTTGAGGCCGAGTATCGAGGCTGGTTCTGATTTGTCGAGGCTGATTGTATAGGCCAATTCCGATTGTCAAGGCTAAGTATCAGGACCGATTCCGAATGTCAATTCTGATTGTTGAGACCGATTTCGATTGTCGACGCCGATTTTGATTGTCGAGGCCAATTGTCGAGAGCTATATGATGTATATGCGACCTGTAGTTGAGGCCCATTGTGATATGTATTCGGCCCATGTGATGTATATGTAGCCTGTATTTGAAGCCCAATGTGATGTATATGCGGCCCGTATTTGAGGCCCATCGTGATGTGTGTTCAGCCCGTGTTTAAGGCCTAATGTGATGAATATGAGGTCTATGTGATGAGGCCCATTGTGATTCATTTAAGGGCTAAGCGATGGAGTCCATCATGATGTATATTAGGTCCTTTGTGTGAGGCCCATTATGATTTATATGCAGCCATGTTTGGGGCCCAATGAGATGCATTTGAGGCCCATATATGAGGCGTAGTGTGATGTATTCGTGACCCATGTGTAAGACCCACATGTCATGTATTTAAGGCCCATGAACAGGGCCCACCTGTTGTGTATATGTAGCCCTTGAGTAAGGCCCATTGTGTTGTATATTAGGCATTTGTGTGGGGTCGTGGGCCTAGTATATATTTGGCTCTATGGGCCATCCCTTAGGGGCACTGTTGGTTAAATGTCCACATTGTCGAAGCCGATTGTTGATGTCGGTTATTGATACTGATTATGAGTATGTGACAGCATAGCATCATCATACACACCCATACACATCATCTGCATGCTTCTTATGAGATGTGGTTGACCATTGCATATTTCATTAGGCAGTTGTTATGAGACTCCTTGATAGGTGAAGGTTATCTCACATGAGCGCACAGTATGCGCAGGTTTGATGCATGACTGGATTGTATGACTCATGCATCTTGCATTGTATTGTGATTACTGTACGCCCTAGCGATATCAGGGCCGTAGCCTCCACATGCATGTCATGGATGGCCAGACGGGACACCAAAAATTTATTCTAACATCGAGCTACCATAGATGGCCTTGGGTGAAAATTCTTAAACCCTCTTGGTACCAGGGGACGCCCCAATGTCGAGACCGAGTGGATACATGAGCGCCCGAGTGCCGAATACCATGAGGCCATGTCTCCCATTGTGTCGGGGTCGGTTGGGAGGGGGTGTGGCCTTACTCGCTCGAAGGTAGGGGGCATGACTAGGCTGAGTTTGACTAACTCATGAATGGGTTCACTATCGATGTGCCGGATAGGTATTGCCAGACTATTGGCTAGGCGGATAGTGAGGTTTCCTACTCTCACTTGGACTGTGCGGCTGGGTGAGAGGCAGTGCTATTTGGAGTGTATTAAACCCTGGTGATGATCCCAGAGAGGAACCGTACTAATATGTGGACTTATTGAGTAGGAGTTGCATACTCATTCATCCATTCATTCATTCATTCACTATCCACTCAGGCTGGTGGTGCGCAACTATTTGTTACGTGTACTTTCGCGATGGCCAAGATTTTAGTTGGGGCGCGTGACTAACCCAAGATCAGGAGTTTACCACATTGAGTCTGACTATCCAAACTTTGGTATGGGACTAGTTTGTATAGAAGTCCCTTGTGATGGACTCCATAGCCCACGATACTATGCATTATCATCCTGACTTCACACCCCAGCATGGTCATTTCATTTGTAATGCATATTACATTGCATCTGCAGTACTTAGCATTTTGGGTTATTATGTTTCTGCACTTATATGGCCTAGATGGACTTAGCAAGATTTACATATTGCATTATATCCTCAGTATGTGATATTTGGCTCTCTTTGATCTTCTCATTTATATAGCTAATTTGTATTGCGTACTCTGATATTGTATGACTCGTGGACTTACCAGCATATTTCCGCTTACTCTGATATTGTATCTTGTTAGTATTTCTGTTTATTCCATTATACGATTTATGACATTGTATTGCATACTTGACACTTACCTTGTGCACACACTTTCACCACCCTCTAAGCTTTTTATAAGCTTATGCACGATAGATGCGTTCAGGTGGCATCAGGTTGCAGCAGTGTTGAGCTTGGAGAGTGCAGCAGACTTTTGGAGCCTTGATTTTATTTTTTTGACATATGTATTTCTCTTTTTGCATTGTATTCAAAGTTTATATTAGTCGATATATAATGATGATGCTGCTCTTGTGATTTGGGTAAACTTGTGGTTATGCTTCTTATGAGATAAATGTACGTTGAAAAATCCTCATTATAGGATCCCTGAATTGGAACCTGGCATATGGGAGTTGGGAGCCGAGAATTGGGTACTACGGAGGTTGTCGGCACCGAATTCGGCGAGTGAGATTCTTGTGAATCGGATTTTCGGGTTTGGGGCATGACAATTTTGGTTGGATGGCATAGATAAAACACATACGTTAGTAGTCCCACCGTCCAATGGTGTTGACGGTGTGGGTAAAACACATAGACCATAATGGGCCTCATATGGGGCCCACTATAACGTTTATTTGACATCCAACCGTTGATAAGGTCACACAGACCTGGATGAAAGGGAAAAAGAAACTTCCTATTAATCTAAAACTCCTGTGAAAATCCCAAATGGGTTTCAATGACAGACATTCAATCCCACTATTTCCTATGATGTGGGCCACCTGAGTTCCAGATAGGGTTGATTTTTGGAGGGGGCCCACTAAATGAACAGTGTGGATGATAAACACACATTATGGTGGGGCCCATGGCTGGGACCGTGGGTCCTGATGTCCGTCCGCCAAAACACAGCAACGTTTTGCTGCTGCTGACGCAGTAGCAGGCGTTGCCTGTTTATTTTTTTATTTTTATTTTTTTCAAAATTATGTTTTCTCACTGGTTTTCATGTGTGAGGCCCGCATCAAAAGAATCCACCCCACTCATTGGTTCCCATAACTCAAGACAAGTCAAACAAGCCCAATATTCAATATATTTTGGGGTGTGGAATATCATGTGGGTTTTAACGGTGAAAACCATTGTTTTCTATACTATGGCCTACCAGAAAGTCGGATTGGCCCCATTTTTTGGATTAACACCTAAAATGGTCTGGGGAAAAGGATGGACGATGTGGATTGAATTTATACATCAAGGTGGGGCTTACACAAGTGGCCCACCTAAATAGCTTGTGGAACCTAGCTAATATTTGTATTTTGCATTTCTCGTCCAGCGTCCATGGACGCTGGATGATTTGGGTTCAACACATACATTTAAGGTGGGCCCCACCCATGGACATGGGCCACTAAAAAAAGTTGGATGGCGTGGGTAATACATACATCAAGATGGGGTTTATCCGGGTGGGCCACACGGCTACATCATCACACTTAAAAAATATATATGAAAGGGAGGGAGAGAGAGAGAGAGAGAAATAAACACGTGTGATGGAGGGACCCCGACACTATGGGCCCTCCCTTACATTCAATCATACATCAAGTGGGTCCCAATACATGTGGGTCTACCAAATCAAAGATCAACGGTGGAGATTCCTTCTCCACCAAAATGGAAGGTCTAGATGACCTCTATCTATATAAAGAAAATAAACATCATGATGGGGTCCATGGAGAATGGCCCCATCATGGATGATCATGAGAATCAAGGTGGGCCATCGACCACACCTAGGGTCCAAAGTGAGATCCATACTATCAATCGGTAGGCCTCACTTGGCCCTTTATTAAAAAAAAAAGAAATCTAAGCCTATAGAAGCACCCACCGTTCGATCTTCTTTGTTCGTTGGAAAGCCAATGTCCTTGTGTCTCACTTTGATTGTGAAAGATGAGAAATGAATGGCTAGGATGAAGGTTTTGGGGGTGGGAAATAGGCCACACACATCTCCCTTTCTCTCTTGGAAAACCATGGACGTGCACCTCTCTTTTGCTTGGAATATTGTATTTGAGAAATGAGAGAGAGGGGGGGGGGGGGGGGGGGGGTTGTAAGGAGAGAGAGTGATGGGTGATAGAGTGATGGGTGAGGTGAGAGATTTGTTGACTTTTGGGGTTTGCTTGACTTGTGGAGAAAGAAAGCATGGGTTGCTCTTATACTTGACATGAGGTGATTGATTGATTGATTTGAGTGATTGATTGGTGGGACATGATGTAGAGATTCTCTTGGGATTGCAAACACGCGGTGTTTTCTTCGAAATAAACGCTGGCCCACATCTCCCTGCCAGGGTATCGGATCAGTTTGCAAGATGCGGCGTTGGAACCGCGGCGATGGTGCGGTCACAATGGTACAAGTCTCGATTAAGCTGACTCAAATCTATAGGATATGACTCAGGGTCATGCGCAAACATCGATTATAAGTCGTAGGTTACCGAAATTCGACGGGAAGGATTGCAGGAGTCGATGGAACAATACAGACTAGGATACGGGTCTTACAGCTAAAGAAGAAGGCCAATAGGTGGGTGATCCACCGTTGATTTTTATTTGAGGGCCCACTTGTGGTGGGACCCATCTTGATGTATACATGTATATGGAGGAGCTCATGTGGTGGAGCTCCTCCCATCTCCACCGATCTCTCTCTCTCTCTCTATCTCTCTCTTTCCAATGTGTTATGGACCCCACCATGACCTATGTACTGTATTGACATTGTTGGTTTACGTGACCCATCATGATTTATGTATTCCACTTACACTGTCCGGTGGTTAGACGTAGGACCCACGTGATGCAAATGTTTTATCCACGTTGTCCGTCCAACTATCTGGTCAAGCATGGAAGAAGGAAAACACAAATGTCAGGTTGATTTATAATGGGTGGGCCACACCACGTGGACCCACCTTAATGTTTACATTGTCCGCACCATCTAAATCCCTAGACAGTGGGACTAGACGCCCGTCCAGACGTCCAGATGGTTGGACACTAGACCCATTCCAAATAATAATAATAATAATAATAATATAATAATAATAATAATAACATTATAATATACATATTACATTATATTGTATATATATGTATATGTATATATATATGTGGTGGGCCCCATGTGGGACCCACCTTTAATGCTTGCATTGTGTATCAGCACCGTCCAGATCCATCTGGACAGTGCCATGAAGGATCGCCTAAATGTATGTGGGTATCCACACCGTCCATTGCTTGAACGGTGGGCCACTATAATGTATGTATTTTATCCACATCGTCCAGATCAAGGACGGTGGGAACCCTCCACCATGTTCCGTGGGTTTGATCATGAGGGATGTGTTATATCCTAGCCGTTCATTTGGGACCCCTTGCTGATGTATGTGATTCATCCAAACCGTCCATCCATTTGGTGAGTTGGTCCTAGGGCTTGAGAAGAAAAATAAGATAGATCTAGCTATCAAGTGGACCACACTACCATAAACAGTGGGGATTGAACGCCCAGCATTGAAACCTTTTAGGTCACAGAAGTTTTGGACCAATATGAAATTTGTTTTTCCTCTTAGTTTAGGTCATTATGACCGTATGAACAAACTAGATGGAAAATAAACGCTATGGTGGGCCCACTAGAGTTTTAACACTGGAAATCATTATCACCATTGTTATTTGTGGTTTGGTTTAGATCATCTTTTGATATGATTCATTTTTTTAGATAATACTCTAAAATGATCTCTAAAAACAGATGAATGGTGTAGTTGGTGTGGCCCGATGATGCAGCCCATTTGATGTATGTTGGCCCATTGGTGCTGTAACGACCTTGGAATTTTTGTGCTAATCTTTCCTTAAGTAGTTGTTTTTGGGGTAATTAGCGCTTTACTTGATTGCTTGTGAAATTCGCATTAATCACTTTAAATTGTATCTGCATGGCTCTAAACGTGTAGATTTGTGAGCGCTACGTTACTCTGAAATCTGGGATCCATCTCTAAATCCAGTTGTTCTGGGGATTTTTTGGAAGATCTGGATCGGACCTAGACCGCGCGTCGAAAGTCCGATGGCGATGATCTTAGGCTGTTGCGGTCTCTGAGTTGGGCTTGGTCTTCACCTCAAAAATCAAGTCGATCTGATGTTCTGGGTCGATTTGGTTGAGTTCGGAGTGAAGAGTGTGAGAACGGTTGGAATTTAATAAGCTTTTTATGAAATCTGAGTCGTGTCGCTTGCGCGACGATTTTAAGCTATCTGACCGTTGGATTCTGACCCAATTTCACCCTCTGATCAGGATGGTTGGCCCAGGCATATCCTAGTGCTTGTGGACCTGATCGAGATTCCGTGACCGTTGAATTGAGTGTGGTCCGCCACTGCCGAAGAGCCGGTCGGTACGAAACTCACTGACCTAGATCCATGGTCAGTGAGCTTAAGTCCGACCTTTCGTGGTTATAGGCCCACCAGAAGTGCTTCGTTGGATCGAGAAAGGCGTACTTTGGTTATAACCTAAGTATACCTTGACCCTGGGGTTATTTCCATCATTTTAAGGTCTATATATAGTCCTTAAACCCTAGCTCTCATTTCCATACGAATTTCTCTAACCCTAACTTGGAAAGAGAGTGGAAAAGAGAGAGGAAGTGAGAGAGGTTAGTTGGTGAATCACCTTGATTCTTCCTTGTTCTTCTTCACCTTTGAAGCTTCACTTTGAATCGTTCCTTTGGCGATTCTGAGTTCTTTTGGGGTAAGTTAAACTAACCCTAATCTGTGTTAGAGCTTAGATTAGACTTAGTGTTGTTGTATCTCATTTCTATCCTTATTTTAGGGTATTCTTGCGCCGTTGACGAAGACAACTCGTCTAAATCAGTTCGGCGGTTCTTTCTTTGCTTAAGGTGAGGACTTTAAGTGTATAGGTTATGGTTTTCAAGGCTTTCAATCCCAGTTAGTGATTTATTCTTGTTATGGATGAGATTTCACATGTCAAATGTTATGTTTACATTGCTTTCCTGATATGCATGTGCTATATCGAGATTTGTGTAATCTATGTGTATTTATAAAGTACCGTATACGTATAAAATATGCACTTATGTTTGCCATGATTATTTGTCATGTATGTATGCTAGATACATGTATGACAACTCCTTGGTAAAAGGAATTGTCTAAGTGCATGTATTCCAACATACGTCATGTATGTCGTTCCTTGTATGCTAAGTGTTTGTAGAAATGCATGAATGATCTAAGTGTAACTTATTACACTTATTGCGGGCGTTGAGAAGTGATTCTCAATACTCCTATTGATGCGCATGATTTCCTTTATGCAGTTACTTTCCAAGTTATTTAAATTCAAGCATCTCCTATGCTTACATTTATGTTAAGTTGATATTCTTCAGATGTGTATGTACCATGATTTGAGTTATTGTTCCATTACTGCTTTACATTCCATATGAGCATCTGTTGTAGTGTAAGGTGTTTGGGACTATGCCTTAGTCCAGGAGATCGGTAATTGACCCTACGTTCGTGGTTGAGATTGCTTTCGCCACGTAGGACGTATTAGACGAACCCGAGTCGTATTAGAGTTGTCGGCAGTGGTTCGACCACGCGGAGTGTTTGCGCACTCCATGTCGTTCAATTCAACGTGCGCTCGTGCTAGTCGAGTTCGTCAACTAACCCGATTGTCCAGTGTATGTTAACCATGTATGGACGCTACTACTTGAATCTAGGGTACCGAACTTACCAGTGAAATCCTAATAACCATGGTACCTGATCCGCTAAGACTCATGAGCCGGACATGGTGGTATGGGACACCGTGGTCGAGCTGTCGGCCTACGCTGGGGTGACGAGCCTCCCCGTAGTGACCAGTGAGCAACTTAATCTCGTGAGCCGATTATGGTGGTATGGGACACCATATTCGTGCTGTCGGCCTACATTGATTGGTGACGAGCCCTTTGTAGTGACCTCGAGCATACCTGGATACCGCAAGGAGGTGACGAGCTAATCTGTGGTAGTAAGGGCATGAAAGGCGTGCATTGATTGGTGACGAGCCCTTTGCTACGACCTCAAACATATTGTCGTATGAGATGTCTAGGATTGACGACCCTAGTATGGATTACTGTTTGGATGGTGATATGAGGAAGGTACCTTAGCTTCCCAATCCTGTTGTGTGAAATGGACTAATAACAACTTGGTAATCATAACCATGCACCGCATTTGCATGTGCTTTGTAGATGTGGCGCACTTTGAGGCGATGTCATGCGTAACGTAAGATGAAGACGCTGAGGGTGTACGTGTGAGGGCACGCATCATATTTCATTCATACCTGCATTAATAACAGTACTTAGGATTTATTTATTTATCTGTTTTAAATAATGGATTTGATTGAACTGATAGCATGTTAACCATTGCCTTATTGTTCCACCGAGTTGATCACTCACTCCCACGTTTCGGGCGGTGTTACACACCCACCGGACTGTCTTAGGCCCCGATGTTGCAGATGTGGATGCGATGCTGAGGCAGAGCGGAGCTGGATGACGACGAGGCTGCCTTCTCCTATATGCAGTTTTCAGACGGGTTCTAGCGAGCCTCGGTCTGTTGCGCGGGATCTATGGGATTACTATTTTGGGAACTGAAATGATGTAACTTGTACTTATAATTTTGATAAATAACACTTTTACACGATCTGGTTGTATATGTAATTCAGGGACTTACACTTGTACACATATTTTACTATAAGTCTTCCGCTTGCTTTATTCACTTATCCCTGAATCATATCTGCGTTTTGGCTTAATCTATCCCATGTTTATGTGCTAATACAGTCAACATACATCATTCATTAATTATGTTGCATAAGTGATGTTTTGGAACTCGGGAGCTGAGTTATGCTCGACCCCCGAATTTCAGGGCGTTATAGGTGCGGCCCATATGATGTGGCCCATTTAATGTATATTGGACCATTAGTGCAGCTCGTGTAATGCGGCTCATTTGATGTATATTGGACCACTAGTGCAGCCTATACGATGCTGCCCATTTGATGTATATTGGCCCATTGGTGTGACCTATATGATGTGGCCCATTCAATGTATGTTGGTCCATTGGTACGGCCCGTTGATACGGCTCATTTAATGTATATGAGGCCCATTGGTGTGGCCCATTGATGCAGCCCACTTGATGTATATGATGCCCATTGGCGCTACCCATTGATATGGCCCACTTGATGTATATAAGGCCCATTGGTGCAGCCCATGTGATGTGGCCCACTTGATTTATTTGAGCCCACAGGTTAAGGTCCAATGTGATGTATATAAGGACCATGGGTAAGTCCCGATGAGACATGTGAGGCCTTTGTATGGGGTCGAATATGTTGTATATGCGGCCCATTATGAGGTGAGATTCCACCATGATGTATGTAATGATGTTTATGGCGGCCATGCCTTGGGAGCAATGATAGTTTAATGTCCACATTGTACGATCAATGATAGCCTGTCTAGGCCCATATTCGTTATGAATAAAGTCCATCACCATATAACATGCTTAGTATAGCTCTAAGATTCATGCTTATACGCATCATATGTACGCTTCATATGAGAAGTGATTGATCATAGCATATGCGTTCGGGCAGATTGTTTATGGGCTCCCTGATAGGTGAAATTGCCCCACATGAGCGTGCGGTACGCGCAAGATTGTGCATGACTGATAGTGTGACTCATGCACTTTGCATTTGTATGATGTGATTATTATATGTCATAGAAACATCAGGGCAATAGCCTCCACAGGTACATCGTGGATGGCCAGATTGGATACCAAAAATACTGTTACTAGCATTAGGGCATCATAAATGTCCCTGGGTGAAAATCCCTGAACCTAATGGCATCAGAGGATGACTCCAATGTCAAGACCTAGTAGATATATGAGCGCTTGAGGGCCGTATACTAGTAGGCTGCGTCTCTCACTGTATCGTGGTCGGTTGGAAAGGGTTGTAACCTTACCTGCCTGAGTGAGGGGGCAATATCTAGGTTGAGTTTGACAAGCTTGAGGAATGGGTCCGTTATCGACGAGTCAGGCCTGATATTGGCAGGTGGATAGTGAGGTAAGACCATGGTGTAGAGTTGATGAGGATGACTTACCTAGTTGTGCACTTGGATAGGGACGACAGCTGGCGTAGAGTGTACTAAACCACGGTTATTGTCCAGATGTGAGATCTGTACTGATATTTGATGCTCTAGTGATGAGCTACATTGATATGTGGATTTAGATGAGGATTGGTGTGCTTGAGTTGCATCTTGCATCACATGGTCTTGATATGGCCGATAGCATTCATGCATTCATGCCTTGCATCGCATGGCCTTGATATGGCCGATAGCATTCATGCCTTGCATCACATAAGCTTGTTATAGCTGATAGTATTAATGGATTCACTAGCACATTTTACATTACTCTGATATTACATTCTGAGCACGCTTGTATTGCACACACACTCCCACCACCCTCTACTCTTTCTATAAGCTTATGCATGACCGTTGCATGCAGGTGACGCTAGGCAATAGCTGTTCAGGAGCAGGAGCGTGCTCCAATGCTTCCAGAGTTTTGGCTTTATTATCACTGTATTTCTCTTGAACTCAAAGTTTTAATCATAGTGGATTTATGATTATGTTGTTGGTTGTTGTTTGTGGGTTATGTTATGATTATGCTCATTACGAATCAAATTGATGTTGAAAATCCTCCTTGTAGGATCCCAGGATTGGAACCTAGTGTATGGATGCTAGGAGCTGAGAATGGGGTACTAAGGAGGCTGTCGACGCCGGATTCGATGATCGGGAATTTTGTGAGCGCGTTTTTCGAGTTTGGGGCGTGATATGATGGGCCTCATATACATTGCGATGGGCCACAACAAGGGGTCTCATATACATCAAGTGGGCCGCATCACATGGGCCTCATATACATCACAATGGCCACACTCATGGGCCTCAAATACATCATAATGGGCCACGTCCCATGGGCCTCGAATACAACACAATGGTGCCTCTCACACGGGCCTAATATACATCATAATGGGCCTGATACAATCACAATGGCCACATATTTACACCATACGTCTATTTTTAGAGATTATTTTAGAGTATTACTCAAAAGTGAATCGTATCGATAGATCATCTGGACCATACCACAAATAACAATGGAGATAATGATTTTCACTGTTAAAAAATGTACAGGGCCCACCACAATGTTTATTTTTTGACCAATCTGTTCATAAGGTCACAAAGGCCTAAATTAAGAGGGAAAACAATTTCATATTGATCTAAGACTTCTGTGACCCCAAACAGTTTCAAGGGTGGGCGTTCAATCTCCACTGATTTTTGCAGTGTGGTTCACCTGGTATACAGTTGTATATAACATATACATCATGGTGTGCACCACCATCTAACCATCTGGACGGTTGGAATTGCAAAATAGGTGGATAATACCGATGTAAAATAGATAGACAGCATTGATAAACACATGCATCATGTGGAGTCCACATGTGTGTGGGTTCCACGGCTGCTCTGCAGCATGGATAAAACACAAATATATCTGTGTGGCCCACGGATGCACGGTGTGGATATAACACATGCCACATGATCAGTCCCATTGATCATACAACAACTATATAACTGGAGGGCCATACACCAACCGATCCTCTTCCCACCGTCCAGTGATTGGATGGTGAGGATATACAATGCATCATTAAGGTGGGCCGCACAGATAAGCAGTGTGGATCAAACCACATTGCACACATCAGTTATATAGTTGGCATGTGGTACACCAGCCAATCCACTACAATGGTAGGTGGGTCCCACGTGGGACCCACCATAATATTTTATTATATTGATATATATTATATACATAATATATACATCGAGGTGTGCCACACATAGGTGGACGGTGTTGATGAAACACACGTCTGGTGGGTCTCACCGTCCTCAGTTGCTGGACGATGTGGATGCCACATGACATCATGGTGGGGACCCATGACCTGGACAGTAAGGATTAGACCCCCATAACTTGGTCACGTTAATCACAGCAGCTATGTAGTTGTTGTGAGATACACCATCCAATCTGCTTCGCACATCCCACGTGGATGGTGTGAATGGCAGGGATGAAACTCATACATCTGGTGGGTCCACACGTGTGGCCCACCATGGATTGAAACAAAGCTAATATTTATGATTCACCTCGGTCCAGGTCTGTCTAAATGGATAGCAAAGTGGGACCGTTAGATGAGGCTGGACGTTGGATACAACGTGAACATCGTGGGTCCCACTTTGGTGGACAACATGGATAAAATACATACGTCATTAGTGGGCCATAAGATGGGAAAGAGAGATAGAGAGAGAGATAGAGAAACATGTAGTGGAGGGACCCCGCCACTATGGGCCCCTCATATGAGTACAACACATACATCAAATTTGGTCCCATCACAAGTGGGCCATCAAATTAAAAATCAACAGTGGTTCACCCACCGATTGGCCTTCTTCTTTAGCTTCTTGGACTCTTCAGCTCCTAAGCTCCTTCTTTAATGGAAGATGATGAAAGTTAGATGGATAGGATGAGAGATGAGGTGGGTAGGAAGGTGGGCCACACTCTTAGCTCTCTCTTGGAGGAGCTTGGACGTTTCCACCACTTGGTTGCTTGGGAGTAAAGAGAGAAATGATAGAGAGGGAGAGTGGGTGATGGGATGAAAAAAGATGGGTGATGGGTAAGTGATAGGTGTGTAAGAGATGGGTATGGGTTTGGTTGACTTTAGGTGAGAAAGGGATGGGTAGGGTATGGGTTGTACTTGACTTGATTGATTGATGGATTAATATGATGTTTGGTAGAGATTCTCTTGGAATTGTAAATGTGCGGCGTTTCTTCGAGATAGACGCGGGCTCGCATCTCCTAGCCTGGGTGTCACATCAGCGTGCAAGACCTGGCGTTGCCGCGGTCGCTAGGATACACGTTTCGAGTCAAGCTAACTCCAATATATAGGTTGCGACTTAAGTTCGCACGCAATTGCCAGTTACAGGTCGTAGGTCACCGAAATTCGATGGGGAGGATTGTGGAAGTCTACGAAACTGTACTGTTTAGAATACAGTCCTTACAACTCTCCCCTCCTAATAAAATTTCATCCTTGAAATTTACAAAACAGACAAAGGAAAAGAAAGCCTCATCATCATCATCATCATATATATATATATATATATGTGTCAAGGCACATCAGTTTACAAAAGGATGGGAATAGTGCTCTCTCTAATCTCAACCTCGCACTCCCAAGATGTCTCATCAACACTATGGTGACCCCTACTGAACCTCAGATCCTGGATCAGAAATGATCGAAACTGGGATACCTTACAACTTCACCATCTCATCAATGACTAATCTAACAAGATGGTCCTAATGCCTGGTCATGTGAATCGTCGGCGACTCCTCCGAACGACTGAGGGTTCTGCTGAGCTACATAAAACCTACCCTAGGCCTGCTGGGGAGGTGTATGACCCCCCAAAGAGGTCGTTGCTGCTGAAAATGGGGGCACTCACGCTTATGATGCCCCGTCTCATCACATCTAAAGCAAACGCTCAGGAACGGTCTCTGTGGTGGTGCTGATGGTGCTGTTGGCACTCGAAAGGATGGACGGTTCTTGTACCTCTGCGGCCGTCGAAGCTGCTGCTGCTGGGAACTACTAGAGGGGGTCTTCCTCTTCTGGTCTCCTCTGTGGTCACGAACCCTCTACAAATCATTCCATTCTGCCTCGTAAATCTAGGCCCTCTGAACTACCTGCTCAAAGGTCGGGAGCATGTGTTTGACGACACGGCTCCTGAGGCCAAAACGTAAGCCGTTCTCAAAATGGCAGGCCGTTCTCATCATCAACCAAATACGGCATGAACCTCGATAGCGCCATAAAATGAGTCGCATACTGTGCCATAGACATGTCTCCCTACACCAAGGTCTCGAACTCTAAAGCTTGCTATCGACAAAAGTGGTTAGGGAAGTACTGTTGGTCGAGTTGGTCAATGAAATCCTCTCATGTCCAGATGAAGTTAACTCCTACAACATAAGTGTTGGAGGTCCACAAGTGCTTGGCCTCACCGTGGAGAAGAAATACGGCTAACTGGACCTGCTACTGGGTTGTACATCCCATCGTATCAAAAATCTTCTCCACTTCGGAGCACCATTCCTTGGTTGCTGTTGGGTCTGACTCGCCCTATAAATGCAGAGGATCGAGCTGTTGGAATTCTCAGAGAAGGGCGCTCGCGCGCTCCTACTCTATCTGAGCTGGCGAAACAGTGGGTCTCCTACCCTGCCTCTGAAGGATGGTGGTCATGGCCTGTAACATCTGCTGAAGCTGATCTGCACTCATGAGCATTGTCGGGGCTGCGTTAGACTCAGATGGAGGTTTGGGAGTCTCATGTGGGGGAATAAGAATCTTAAGCGGGGGAGCAAAAGTTGCACGGGTCACTCGCTTGGATGTCATGTCCTACAAGAAAGAACAAGGGCCTATTATCCTCGATCACTCTCGAATATACACACAATGGGGAGCTATATCAGAAAATCTCTAAGTTATTCAAACTAGGTTCTCGCTTTAGGAAGCTTGGACGTCCACTCTCTCTTGGTGCTTGGAAAAATGGTGGAGAAAATGAGAGAGAGAGGAGATGTAAGGAGAGAGGGATGAGTTGTTTTAAGGACAGGTTGACTTTGGGGAAGGGAGAGAGAGGGGTGTCATGATTTGTTGGTAAGAGAGGGATAGGTTGCACTTGACTTGATTGATGTGATGAATTGTAGAGATTCTCTAGGAATTTGCAATGGGGGCATTTCTTCGAAATATACGCAGGCTCACAACTCAGGGAGGATCGCTGAAGTCTAAGAAACGATATGGACTAGGATATGGACCTTACAGATCTCCCCTCCTAATAAAAGTCTTGTCCTCGAAATTTACTATCATGCAGATCAAAACAAGAAGGAAGAGAAAACATGGCATCGCATAACACATATCGAAGATAAAATACAAAGCACAGTCAATCTACAAAAAGATGGGGAGCTATATCAGAAAATTTTTAAGTTATTCAAACTTGGGGATCTAATCAGTCTAAGTTCACAACAATCATTACATAAGGTAGCTATCAGCAGATATGTGATGTTATCCATAGGTATTCTCAAGTTATGCTCTGATACTAACTTATGTCACGCCCTAAACTCAAAAATCGGGCTCACAGAATTCTTGATCACTGAATCTGATGTGACAGCCTCCCAGTACCCCATTCTTGGCTCCCAGCGCCCACACGCTCGATTTTGATTTTGGGATCCTACAAGGAGTATTTTTCAACATACATTTATCTCGTAAGAAGCAAAAGCACAAGTTTACCCAAATCACAAAGGCGACATCATCGTCACATATCCACTAATATAAACAGTTGATTACAACGCTGAAAGGAAAATACATATATCGAAAATTAAAGCTCTAGAAGACAGCTATAAGCTCTAAGCTCAACATTGTTGTGACCTAACATCACCTGCACGCATCTATCGTGCATAATCTTATAGAAAACTTAGAGGGTGGTGTAAGTGTGTCCGCAAGCTAATTGCTAAGTATTCAATATCAGAGTAATGCGAAAACATGCTGGTGAGTCCATATATACCATTAGCCTTATCCAGGCTATCTGATGTAAAAACATAATAAGCCAACATCATAGGCTGAAGAAGCAATGTAGATGAGCTATGTAATACGGAGACATAGTAAACCAACTATTACATACTGAGGATACAATGCAATATGCAAATCCTGACGAGTCCACGATTACCGTCAACCTCATTTGGGCCATACAAATGCTGAAGCTTAGCAACTCAAAATGTCATATGTCGTGGATGTAATGTAATATGCAGTGCGAATGAAATGACTAAGCTGGAGTGTAAAGTCGGGATGATAGTATGTAATATCATAGTTTATGGGGTCCATCACAAGGGACTTCTATCCAAATTAGTCTTATACTTAATTTTGGATAGCCAAACTCAATGTGGTAAACTCCTGGTCTTAGGTTGGTTGCGCGCCCCAACCGAAATCCTAGTCATTGCGAAGGTACACATAATAATTAGTTGTTCACCACTAGCCCGAGGTGATAGTGATTAAATAAATGAATGAGTAAAATGCTAAGTATACAACTCCTACTCAATAAGTTTATATATCAATACCGTATATCTCTGGGATCATCATTGGGGTCACCAGATCATCACCCAATGGACGCACAACCATGCAAGTGGAAGAGACCTCACTATCCGCTTGGCCAGTAGTCAACCAATATATACCCGATACGTTGATAGTGGACCCATTTATGAGCTGGTCAAACTCTGCTTAGCTATGCCCCCATACCCTCAGGCGGGTTAGGCCACACCCCCTTCCAACCAACCACGATTAGTGTGAGCGCCGCCTACTGGTATTCGGCAACCAGGCGCTCTTGTTTTCCATCCGGTCTTGATGTTGGAACATCCTCTGGAACCCAGAGGATTTAGAGGCTTTCACCTAGGGATGACTATGGTAGCTCATATAGAAAAGGATTTTCGGTGTCCCATCTGGCCATCCACGATATGCTTATGGAGGCCACGACCCTGATATCGCTAGGGTGTACAGTGGTCATATCACAAAATGTGAGATGCATGAGTTGCACAATCCATTCATCCATCAATCATGCACATATCGTGTGCTCATGTGGGACAACTTCGCCCATCAGGGAGTCCCATAACAACCAGCCCAATGGTATATGCAATAGTCAACCACGTCTCATATCATGCATGTAGATGATGCGTATGGCCATGTATCATGACGTTATGCTATCACATACTCATAATCGGCATCGATAATCGGCCTATATTGAAGGTAGGGTTCATAGATGGATACTAAGATTAAAACAATCCTACTAGCAACCAATGGGGGCCTAAAATTATGGGTTATCCCAATATGAATAGATGGGTCATGCACATATCAATGGGGCCAAATGATTAGGGTCAACTCACTTAGAGAAGGATGTGAATGGGCCTAACAAGACCTAAGGGAAGGTCACAATGTAGACATTTAACCATCATTGCCCATCAATGTGTACATTTAACCAATATTGCTCACAAGGAGTAGCCCACCTACAACCTAACGTATAGTGGGCCCATGGCCACACATAAGGGGCTTATATGACCACAATGGGCCACATACAATCTCAATGGGCCTTATACAATCATAATGGGCCTCATGTACATCAAGTGGATCGCATCACATGGGCTTCATATACAACACATCGGGCCTCACCACCTGGGCCTCATTAACATCTCAATGGGCCTTATACACGGGCCGCATATACATCACAATGGGCCTCATTACATGAGATACATATACATCACATTGGGCCTCGAATACGGGTCACATATTCATCACAATGGGCCACATCCATGGGCCTCAAATGCATCATAATGGGCCTCAGATACATCATAATGAGCCTTATAACTAGGCCCTCAAATGCATCACATTGGGCCTCGTATATTGGCCATATATACATCACATTGGGCCTCATCATATGGGTGTTATATACATCACATCGGGCCTCACTCATGGGCCACATATACATCAAATGGGCCGTATCACATGGGCCTCACATACATCAAGCGGGACCCACCATCCTAACCGGACTATCTACACCATTCATTTATTTTTAGAGGTCATTTTAGAGTATTACCTAAAAAATAAATCATAACGAAAGATCATCTAGACCATGCCACAAATAGCAGTGGAGATAATGATTTTCACTATTAAGCAAATCACAGGGCCTACCGTAATATTTATTTCTATCTAATCTATTCATACGATCACAAAGACCTAAATTAGGTGGAAAACAAATTTCATATTGATCCGGGACTTCTATGACCCCAAACGGTTTTAATGGTAGACGTTTAATCCCTCACTGAATTTTGCAGTGTGGTCCACCTGATAGACAGATCTATCTTATTTCCATCTCAGGCCTTAAGACGGTCTCAAGAAGTGGATGGACGGTTTGGATTTAACACATAACTTATGATCAGGCCCACACTTGTTGATGTCACTATAGCAGTTATATAACTGGTGTGACCCAGCAGATTGGCAGTTTCAATGTAACTCATACATCATGCACGACCCACAGAACTTGTTAATGTTAAGTACAACAGTTGTATAGCTAGTATGAGGTACACGAGTAGGTCCATCCCACCGTCCAGGGATAGGATGGTGAGGGTACAACACATCCATCATAGTAGGTCCCACACCCCACACGTGCACATGTTCAGGGTGGGTCCCACCATTCCAGATAATGGACGGTGTGGCAATAAAATACATATATTAAGATGGGTCCACGTCCCTGCTGGACGGTAGAGATCCCACATGTGTAGGGTGGGTCCCACTGTCCCAAGGATGGATGACTTGGATAAAATACAAAAATCAGGTGGGTCCACACATGTGGGACCCACTGGCTTGAGGTATCAAGATGATATCTGAGTGTTCATTCATCCAGGCCCATCATCTAGACGGTCAGAATGAAACGTCCAGCATGTGGGGTCCATACAGTTGGATGACATGGATAAGGTACATACATCATAGTGGGTCCATAATCGGATGGTGTGTATAAAACACATACATCATGACAGCCCACAGAGCTTGCTGACGTCAATGAACAGTAGTATAGCAGGTGGAGGTACTCCAGCCAATCCTCTTCCACCATCTAAATGGACAGTGTAGATAAATAGACATCGAGGTGGGTCCACACGTGTGGGACCCACCAGTATTGGATGAAGCTGATATTGGTGCTTTCCTCCAATCAGGCCCATCTGAATGGACTACTAAGTGGGCCCACTCAGTGGACAGCATGGATAAAGTACATTCATCATGGTAGGCCATAAAATATGGAAGAGAGAGATAAAGAGAGAGGCAGAGAGACGGCGTAGTGGAGGGACTTTGCCACCAGGGCCCTTCTTTGATCTATAACACATACATCAAAATGGGTCCCATCACAACCGGGCCTTACGTTAAAATCAAGATCTAATTCTATGAACACCCACTGATTTTGTTCCTTCTTGGCTCCTTGGAATTGTAACATCCTGAAAAATTCCATACAAAGACCCGAGCACCACCTCAACTAGAATTCTCTTAGGAGTCCATCCTTTAGAAATTAAACGTGAATTAACTAGCGCTAAACTAGATTACCTGTGAAATTAGCACCAACCACTTTAAATATGATCTGTAAGACCTAAAACCTGTAGAATTGTTAGTGATACGTTACCCTGAAATCTAGGATTCAACTCTAAACCCAGTTGCTCTTGGGAGCATTTTGAAACTTTGTATCGGACCTGGACCACACGTCGAAAGTCCGATAGCGATAAACTTAGACAATTATGACCGCCTGGTTGGACTTGACAATCACCTCGAAAATCAAGTCCAGATGATGTCCTAAGATGATTTGCTTGCGTCCGGAATGAAGAGTGTGAGAAAGGTGAATTTATTTAGAAATTAAATATGAATTTAAGTAATCTGAGTCACGTCACTTGCACACCGATTTTAAGCATTCTGATCGTTGGATTCTGACCCAAATTCACCCTTGGATTAGGGAAGATGGCCCACACATGTCAAAGTGCTTGTGGCTCTGATCGAGTTTCAGTGACCGTTGAACTGAAATTGGTCCGCCATGGACGATCTGGAAACTGATCGGACTGAAAACTTAACTTGCTTAAGATCCAATATTAGTGAGCTTAAGTCTGACCACATTCAGAAAAAGGACATCTAGAAATGCTCCATTGAATTGAAATAAACCCGATTTGGTTATAAACTAAGTATACCTTGGCCCTGGGCCTAATTCCATCAATTTTAGGCCTATATAAAGACCTTAAATCCTCACTCTCGAATTTCATACGAATTTTCCAAACCCTAGCTAAGAGAGAGAGGAAAAGAGAGAGAAAGAGAGAGAGAAGTTTGTGAATCATCTTGGGATTCTTCCCATTTACTCTACGTACCTAATCCATCGCATCTGAATCGTTATTCCGGCGATTCTAATCTCATTTTTGGGTAAGTCAACTAAACCCTAACATGTTTTGGAACTTAGAATAGTCTAAGTGTTGATGTAGCTAATCTAATTCGTACCTTATGTTATCTATTCATCGTTGACGAAGACTTATCGCCTAAATCAAATTCGTTGCGCAATTTCTGGTTTAAGGTGCAGACTATATTCGTATAGGTTATGGTTTTCAAAGCCTTCAATGTTAGTTAATGATTTATTATTGACGTGGGTGCCATTTCACATGCCAAATGCGATATCTGTTTCATTTTACGTATATATATAATCTATGTTGTAAAGAGGGTAATTCATGTGGTGTTGAAATGTTTGTAGGCATTTGAAATTTGACGTTGTGATTGCCATGATTAATTGTGGTAGGAATATGATTGTTATCTATGCGACAACTCCTTGTCAAAAGGATATGCCCTAATACGTAATATGGCTGACATATGTGATGTATGTTGCCAAGTGCAGTCTAAGTGTTTGTGAAAATGTCTGAATGAGTTCATAGTTAGTAAGGTGTGAATTATGAGGGAGTTGAGATATAAAATCCCAACTACCTTACTTGTGTGTATGATTTCCTCCATGCAAGTTGTTAAGTTTACCGCTTTACTTATGAAATGCATGTTTATGGATTCTCGTTATCTTGCATCTTATAATATGTTTGCTATTATGGTTGAATGTGTATGGGACCACGTTATGGTCTAGGCAATCGGTAACAAGCTTTGAGTTCGTGGCTGAGGTCGCTTTCTCCACGTAGGACGTGTTTGACGAACCCGAGTCGTATTAGGGTTGTCGGCAGTGGTTTGGCCACACGGAGTGTTTGCGCACTTCATGTTGTTCAACTCAACGTGCGCTCATGCTAGTCGAGCTCGTCAAGTAACCCGATTGGCCCGATGGATGTTCACCATGTTTGGACGCTATTGTTTGAATCTAGGGTACCAAACTTACCAATGCAATCCCGTTAACCATGGTACCTCGATCCGCTAAGACTCATGAGCTGGGCATGGTGGTATGGGACACCGTGGTCGAGCTATCGGCCTATGCTGGGGTGACGAGCCTCCCCGTAGTGACCAGTGAGCAAACCAGAATCGTGAGCCAATTATGATGGTATAGGACACTATATTCATGTTACCGACCTACATTGATTGGTGACGAGCCCTCTGTAGTGACCTCGAGCATACCTTGATACTGCATTGAGGCGACGAGCCTTATTTTAGCAACTAAGGTATGACTAGGCATGCATTGATTGGTGATGAGCCCTTTGCAGCGACCTAGAACCATAACATCGTATGAGATTGTTTAGGACTGACGACCCTAGAATGGATCACTGTTTGGGAATGGATATAAGGGAGGTACCTTAGCTTCCCAATCCTGCTGTATGAAAAGGACTAATAAAAACTTGGTAATCATGTTCATGCACTGGATTGCATGTGCCTTGGCGTGGTGGAGCACTGCGGGAGGTTATCATGTGTACCATAAGATGAAGACGCTGAGGGAGTGCAGGCGAGGGCATGCATCATTTATACATACATTCTTGCATTAACAAGAGTAATTAGGACATGTTTGATTGTGCTACTTTATCATTACTGCTTGATTGAATTGATAACATGTTAACTTTTACTGTATAGTTCCACTGAGTTGATCACTCACTCCCATGTTTTGGGACGGTGTTTAAACACCAACTAGACTCTGTCTTAGATGCAGATGACGATGCGACCCACAAGGCAGAGCAGGAGTATGAGGATGATGAGGAGGCGTTTTCCTTTATGCAGTTCTCAGGCGGGTTCATGTGAGTCGTGTCCTGAGCTACAGGGATTCAAGGCTTATTTTGTAATGGTTTATTTCATTTTGATACTTGTATTTTGAGACAAACACTTGTAATTATGACCTGGCAGAGCATACATATCCCAGGGACTTATATTGATATATATATATATATATATTTCTTCAGTCTTTCGCTTGCATATTTCACCTGTCCCTGGATTATGTTTGCAGTTTTAGTTTAATCTACTTCATGTTTTATGTACTAATACAGACAACATACATCCATCATTACATATGTTACATAAGAATGTTTTGGAACTCGGGAGCTGAGTTATGCTTGACCCTCGAATTTCAGGGCATTACAAGTTGGTATCAGAGCTTGATTTGGATTAAACTGGACCTGGGTTATGGTCACACAAAGCACACTAACACCACTTTTTCATAGGAGGGTGCGAGAAACATCTAGAAACAATGTAGGATTCCCAGTTGCACCAATTGGCGAAAGTTTACTGAAAACAATCGCCAAGATCGAGTCCGTGCACACTCTTGATCACACACAACGACCCCAAATCACTTCTAGACCATTCATCGACGGGTTTAGACCCTGTATCATCCCATTCCAGCTGTTAAAAATTTGATAAACTTGAATCTGTATCAGGTTTTATTCAAAGCTGTCCGAAACGAGTTGAAACGGACTAAGGGCCCAATCGGGGCATTTCTAGGGGGACCCAGGGTGGGACCCACATCATTTTCTGACCTAGGGGATAGGAGGACCTCGTCCAAATGGCGAGCCCTTGCCAAATACTCCAGAGACCAGTGAGGCCCTCGCCGCCCAGTGGGCCTGGCCGGGCGGGCCGGCTTGAGCCGACGCATCTAAGGCTTAGTGTGGCCCACTCCTCTGGATATAACCCCTCCCAAACTCTCCTTCCTTCACAAATCACCCCTTCAAGCTTTGCTTTTCTTGAAATTTCTCTCAAAACCCCACAAAAATCCTTCTCCAAACCCTTTCTTCTTCCATTTTCGTGCACCCTCAATCTACCCATCTCAAAACCCACCTCCATTGTTGATTTCCCTTTATTTTCTTTCCATTTGAGCACTCAAATCCCTACTTTGAGTCTCAAATTCATGAAAGGCCCATCATTCCTTCCATTTCCCTCTTTTCTTTCATTTTTCATGGCCCTATTCGAGCTCATTACGGCCATATTTTCCATTTCCACCATTTTCTCTTTCATGGGGAAGAAGAGAGCTCCCATTGATGAAGTCAGGGCTAGTCCCCCAACCCGTTCAAGGAGGCCGAGAGGTGTCGTCGCGAGCACAACCGTCACTCAAGAGTTTCAGACAAAGCGGGATCTCGATCCCCAAGCTCCCGTTGGAAGAACTTTGTTGGCGGTGCTATCTCATGGAGTTTATGAGGGCCGTAGGGTCCTTTTTGAAGCTCATGTAGATGCACGACTATTTGGAGAATATCTCTTATTTAAGCACCTGCAAGGGGCCAGTTGGGGTCTGCTATTTGAGGGCGAATACCGCGCAAATGTGGGTACTGTCCGAGCTTTCTATGCCCACATTCGAGAACCTTCGCTGGAGCCATTGTAGTTCAAGATCCCTTGTGGAAGAGATCGAGAGGCCACAATCAATGTTGCTTTGATATCCTGACTTCCGAACGTGCCACTTGGCGAGGTTCATGCTAGTGAGAAGAATCTGAGTACTGCACGTGAAAGGGATTGCCGCACGCGGTTCCTTTGGGGTCGTCTGGTTGAATGACGGCCTAATAGAAGCCTTTTAGTGACTAACATGACGGACGACTTCCGCTTGCTTCACCACATCTGCACATTCAACGTCTATCCTAGGTGGAGCAACTGCAGTGAGTGCAAGCGCCTGATGGTAGATTTCTTATATCAGGTGGGGCAAGGAGAGAAGCTGTGTGTGCCTACGTACATCTTGTGACAGATAGTCCTTATCGCACGGTCGAATAGAATGATTGAATCGCTCCCATTTGGCCGACTCATATGTAAGATTGCACATGAGTTTGGCTACAAACTTGGGGCGAAAAGGGTTGTACCTGTCCGTTACATCAATGAGATGACTCTTAATCAGATGAATATCGGGCCACGACGATGACAAGCTCTACTTGAAGAAAGTGAGGATGAGATTGAGAGCGAAAAGGAAGAGAGTAATGAAGAAGGTGGAGCTAAAATAGAAGAAGAAGAAGAGCAGGACGAGGAAGAAGTGGAGGCCCGAGACACAAGTGAGAGTTCTCCTCCTACAGCACCAGAGCAAGGCACGGATCAGGCCGCCAGGGATGCCCATATAGCTCAACTTGAGGAGGGTCAGGCTGTCCTACGATAGGATATTATGGATCTTCGGGGCCTCGTGAAACATAAGTTCAAGAAAGTGACTCGCACTCTGAAGTCTATCTTGTGTTGCCTGCAGGATAAGGGTGCCCCTCCTCCATCACTGCATTTCGGCAAGTAGTCGCATTTATAGTCGTCCTTTGCCCTGTTTTGTTGCTTGTTCTTATGTGTAGTCTTTATAGGCGTAGTAGTTTGGAATTTATTTCGCTGTTTAAAGGTTAAGTTGTATTAGCTCGCATGCTTTCTCTGTCGCGATCCATGTAATGTTGCACTTCTTGTATTGTGACGATTTTGTTAAATGAAATGCATGTTGTTTTCCTCAAGTTGTGATGTGAATGTTGTGTGAGTGGATTATGTGGATGTTAAATCTCATAGGTTGCACCCTCTGTTGAATGTAAGGTATGCTTCTTAAGGGCTCGAGGACTTCGGCCCGTCTCTCTTTGGGCGAATCACTTAACGGGGTCTTCCCCCTAGGCGATAGCCAGACGAATCGATAGTCGGGCCCGTCTCATTTTAGTGATAGGCCGGACTCTCAGCCCGCTACTGGTCCCGCTGCTGGGCCGACTCCTGTGACACCATCTATGGTTCCTCCAGTCATGCCTTCGGTCCTTGAGAAGAATCGTGCATCTGCGTCGACGCCCTATGCATCATAGTCCACTCCGCCTCCTGACAGACTTGAGTAGATGATACCGTTGATGCAGCAGCAGCAGATCCAGCAGCAGCAGCAATAGCAGCAGTTCTTGTCTACCATGGCTGGTATCTTTGCTCAGTCGATGGGGGTGACTCCACCTGCTTCACCTATGCACCCATCTGGGAACGCTAGTGCTAGCGGCACATTTGAGCGATTCCAGCGCTTACGACCTCCCACATTCGCGAGTACTCATAGACCCGAGGAAGCCGAGTACTGGATTGACTGCATCTCTAACATGCTGAGGATGCTTCACTGTTCTGAGGCGGAGCAGGTCGAGCTTGCCTCCTTCATGTTTGAGAAGGAGGCCAGTTTATGATGGGATAGTGTTCTCCGCATAGTTGCGGAGGGTTTCGTGTGGACGTGAGAGGCATTTGAGACTCGCTTCCACAAGAAGTATTTTCCAGTCACTTACCGATACGAGAAGGAGAGTGAGTTCCTTCACCTCTGTCAGGGAGGGATGTCGGTGATAAAGTATGAGAACTGGTTTACGGAGCTGGGCAGGTATGCTCCTTTGCTTTTGGGTGATCAGCTGATGCGGATGCGTCGTTTTTTTGAGGGGTTGAGGCCTGAGATTCGATCGAAGATGTGCTACGCTAGCATCTCTTTTTATGCTGAGTTGGTGAGCATGTCCCTACGAGCTGAGCAGGACGGGGACAGATTGTCCCGTATGCGAGCACCTATGGTTCCTAGACCATGACCTGACTTTCTGAGTAGACCATTTCTCGGCAAGAGGCCACGGGTAGATTCTCCTCCAAGACATGCAACCTCGTCGGCTCAGCTGATGCGTACAGATTTGTGCTGTTCATACTGTGGGAAAGTCAGGCATTTGGATCGTAATTGCTTCACGCGAATGCGGGACAACGAATTTACGCCGCCACAGAGGATCAGTCGTCCGATGCCTCAGGTCATATCAACTCCACCCCTTCATTCAGCACTAGCTCACCCATCTTTCAGACCATCCGTACCTCGCTTCGGGCCGCCTCAACGGCCTATGGTACCACCACCGAATTGCCCACAGCAGGCTCGAGTTCACGCGCTTACAGGTAAAGCGCCTGGGGATGACTTAGCACCGAGGTCTTTTGAGGTTTCATCCCACATCCAAGGCATTCTCGTCTTCTTATTGGTGGACACCAGGTCCACTACCTCTATCATATCATATGCGGCAGTTAAGCGCTTGAGTTTGGGCACTGTTACTATGAAGGGAGTGACACTCACTACTGCTATAGGGACCTCCTCTGATATTACCAGGGTTTGTATGGGTTGTTCGATGGATCTAGGGAGCATATCGATTCTAGTTGACTTGTTTATCGCACCTCTATATCATTACGACATCATCCTTGGCATGGATTGGCTTACGAAGATGCGAGCAAAGATTGATTGTGAGGCTAGACTGGTGACAGCCCATGGACCTAAGGGTGAGACATTTACTTTCCCTGTTTAGGTCAGTTACCCTTCCCGATTTGGTTATTATACTTCTCTGTTGGAGAGTACTGCTGGTTCGGCGCTTGAAAACACACCAGTGGTTCGAGATTTTGAGGATGTATTCGAGACGATTCTTGGATTACCCCCTCGGTACGAGATTGATTTTACCATAGATCTCATGCCTGGTGTGACACTTATTTTATTGCCCACCTATCGCATGCCTCCGATTAAAATGGAGGAATTGAGGAAGCAGATTGATGGCTTGTTGAATTTGGGCTTTATTCGACCTAGTGTGTCCCCTTAGGGAGCACCTGTTCTGTTTTCCAAGAAGAAGGATGGTTCCTTGCGATTATGTATAGATTATCACAGGTTGAATCAGGTGACAGTGAAGAACAAGTATCCCTTGCCTAGGATCGATGATCTGTTTGATCAGTTGAAGGGGGCGCGGTACTTTTCAAAGATAGATTTGTAGTCAGGGTATCATCAGTTGTACGTCAAGGATTAAGACGTACAGAAGACCGCATTCAGAACTAGCTTCGGCCATTACGAGTTCCTTGTGATGTGGTTTGGCCTTATGAACGCACCGGCCGTGTTCATAGATCTGATGAATAGGGTGTTTCGGCCGTTTTTGTTCCTATTCATCATTGTCTTTATCGATGGCATTTTGATATACTCTACGAGTCGGGAAGAGCACGAGGAGCACCTAAGAGCGGTCTTGGATACTCTCAGGAAGAATCATCTTTTTGCGCAGTACAAGAAATGTGACTTCTGGAAAGAGGAAGTCAAGTTCCTAGGACATGTGGTGTCCAAGGAAGGGATAGCAGTTGACTTTGCTAAGGTAGTGCAGTTCAGGACTGGAAGCAACATGGTTCAGTTACTGAGGTGAGGAGTTTTCTAGGCCTAGCAGGCTATTACCGACACTTCATACGAGATTTCTCGAAGATAGCCAGACCGTTGTCTCAGTTGACACGGAAAGACTTGAAGTTCGCTTAGAATGAGAAGGCCGAAATAGCTTTTCAGGAGCTGAAGGACAAGTTGACGTCCGCCCTTGTGCTAGTATTGCCAGAGCAAGGGGTTAAGTATACGATATATACTGACACCTCTCACATTGGTCTGGGTTGTGTCCTTATGTAGAAGGACAGGGTAATTACATATGCCTCGAGACAGTTGAGGAAACACGAGGAGAATTACCCTACACATGACCTAGAGTTGGCAGCTGTCATTTTCGCACTAAAGCTCTGGAGACATTACCTCTATGGAGAGGAGTTCGAGCTCTTTTGCGACCACAAGAGCCTTAAGTATATATTCACTCAACGTGACTTGAATATGAGACAACGCCGATAGATGGAAACCTTAAAGGACTTTAAGTTTGAGGTCTCCTACCATCCGGACAAGGCACACCTTGTGGCAGATGCGTTGAGCCGCAAGAAGACTATAGAGTTTACGGCTCCGCTAATGATAGCAGAATGGGACATGATGGAGTTTGTGCGAGACTTTGAGAAGAAACTCATGGTGGAGGAGCCGTATGAGGTTATCGCATACATTCGAGTACAACCCCTCATTAATGATAGGATCATCGCAGCTCAGGCAAATGATGAGCTACTGGCGAATATGAGAAAGCGGGTTAGTACAGATGAGGACTCTGAGTGGAGTATTGGTTCAGATGGGGGCCTACGTTATCGTGGTTGCCTATACGTCCCAGACGTTCCTGACTTGAGACGGGAGGTTCTCGAGTCAGCCCATAGTTTGAAGCTTGCGATGCATCTAGGTAGCACGAAGATGTATCAAGACATGAGGAGATCCTACTGGTAGGACAGCATGAAGGTTGACATTGCTGAGTTCGTATCCCATTGTCTCACGTGCCAGCAGCTCAAGGCAGAGCATCGCTGACCTCTTGGACTGCTTCAGCCCATGCCCATAGCTGAATAGAATTGGGATTTTATCTCTATGGATTTTATTTTAGGGCTACCGAATACAAGGAAGGGACATGACTCCATTTGGGTAATCGTCGACCGATTGACGAAATCGGCTCATTTCTTACCAATCAGAGTTACGAACTCTGTAGACGAGTTGGCTAGGTTGTACATCAAGGAGATTGTAAGTCTGCACGGAGTTCCCTTAGAGATTGTATCTGAGACACACGATTCACATTTATCTTCTGGACTCGTATCCAGGAAGCGATGGGTGTGAAGTTGAAGTTCAGTACTGCGTTCCATCTACAGACAGATGGGCAGACGGAACGTGTGAATCAGGTGCTAGAAGACATGTTGTGAGCTTGTGTTTTGGATTTCAAGGAAAGTTGGGATGACCGTCTCCCTTATGCAGAGTTCGCGTATAACAACAGTTTCCAGGTGAGTATCGGCATGGCTCCCTACGAGGCACTGTATGGTCGCCCGTGTAGAGCACTGCATTGCTGGGCAGAGGTTGGTGAGCGTAGTTTGATTGGCCCAGAGTTAGTTCAGGCGACTTCAGAGAAAATCGACATTATTAGACGTCGACTTCTGACAGCCCAGAGCAGACAGAAGAGTTACACTGATACGAGACGGCGACCGCTTGAGTTCGAGGTTGGAGACCATGTATTTCTTAAGGTTTCTCCCATGAAGGGAGTCCTGCGGTTTAGTAAGAAGGGGAAGCTCACGCCAAGATTTATTGGTCCATTTCAGATACTGGATCGAGTGGGGGCAGTAGCCTATCATCTTGCTTTGCCCACACCACTCGCGAGCGTGCATAACGTATTTCATGTATCCATGTTGAAGAAGTACGTTCCTGATCCTTCACATATTATCAGTTCGGAGCAAGTGCAGTGAGCGAGGATGCCACCTATGTATTGCGACCGGCATGTATCCTGGATAGGAAGGAGCAGGTACTGCGTAGTAAGGTCATCCCACTTGTGAAAGTATTGTGGACGCATCACAGTGAAGAAGAGGCTACTTGGGAGACTGAAGCTGAGGTCAGAAAGAACTACCCTCAGATCCTCGAGTATGAGAAGGTACAAATTTTGATGATGATATTTTTTCTTTAAGGGGGGTAGATTGTAACATCTCGAAAAATTCCGTACAAAGACCGGAGCACCACCTCAACTAGAATTCTCTTAAGACTCGATCCTTTAAAAATCAAATGTGAATTAACTAGCGCTAAACTAGATTACCTGTGAAATTAACACCAACCACTTTAAATACGATCTGTAAGACCCAAAACCTATAGAATCGTTAGCGCTAGATTACCCTGAAATCTGGGATTCAACTCTTAACCCCTGTTGCTCTTGGGTGCATTTTGAAACTTTGTATCGGACCTGGACCGCACGTCGAAAGTCCGATAGCGATAAACTTAGACAATTATGATCGCCTGGTTAGACTTGACAATCACCTCGAAAATCAAGTCCAGATGATGTCCTGAGACGATTTGCTTGCGTCCAGAATGAAGAGTGTGAGAAAGGTGAATTTATTTAGAAATTAAATATGAATTTAAATAATCTGAGTTGTGTCGCTTGCGCGCCAATTTTAAGCATTCTAACCATTGGATTCTGACCGAATTCACCCTTGGATCAGGGAAGATGACCCACACATGTCAAAGTGCTTGTGGCTCTGATTGAGTTTCGGTGACCGTTGAACTGAAATTGGTCTGCCATGGACGATCTAGAAACCTGGTCGGACTGAAAACTTAACTTGCTTAAGATCCAATATTAGTGAGCTTAAGTCTGATCGCATTCAGAAAAAGGACCTCCAGAAACGTTCCATTGAATTGAAATAAACCCGATTTGGTTATAACCCGAGTATACCTTGGCCCTGGGGCTAATTCCATCAATTTTAGGCCTATATAAAGACCTTAAACCCTTACTCTCAAATTCCATACGAATTTTCCAAACCCCAGCTAAGAGAGAGAGAGGAAAAGAGAGAGAAAGAGAGAGAAGTTGGTGAATCACCTTGGGATTCTTCCGAGTTACTCTATGTACCTAATCCATTGCATCTGAATCGTTATTCCGGTGATTCTAATCTCATTTTTGGGTAAGTCAATTAAACCCTAACCTATTTTGGAACTTGGAATAGTCTAAGTGTTGATGTAGCTAATCTAATTCATGCCTTAGGTTATCTATTCACCGTTGACGAAGACTTATCGTCTAAATCAAATTCGTTGCGCAATTTCTGGTTTAAGGTGCAGATTATATTTGTATAGGTTATGGTTTTCAAAGCCTTCAATGTCAGTTAATGATTTATTACTAACGTGGGTGCCATTTCACATGCCAAATGTGATATCTGTTTCGTTTTACGTATATATATATATATATATATAATCTATGTTGTAAAGAGGGTAATTCATGTGCTTGTTGAAATGTTTGTATGGATTTAAAATTTGATGTTGTGATTGCCATGATTAATTGTCCTAAGAATATGATTGTTATCTATGCGACAACTCCTTGTCAAAAGCATTTGCCCTAATATGTAATATGGCTGACATATGTGATGTATGTTGCCAAGTGTAGTCTAGGTGTTTGTGAAAATGTCTCAATGAGCTCGTAGTTAGTAAGGTGTGAATTATGAGGGAGTTGAGATATAAAATCCCAACTACCTTACTTGTGTGTATGATTTCCTCAATGCAAGTTGTTAATTTTACTGCTTTACTTATTGTAAGTGCTATAGTTTATATCCCTGTTTGTTGTCAAATTTGTGGTGCCAAAATCACTGTTATGTTATATATAACCTACTTAAGTGAAGCTCTCTCAAGGATCAACATACATGAACAAGCTAAGCTCACATCAAGCAAAGCTCTCAAGTACAAGACTCAAGATCTTGAATGCAAGAGCTGCTCACAAAACAAGACTCAAGCCGAAAAGAAAGTACAAGGCAAGACTCAAGTTGAGACTCAAGCTGAACTCAAGACTCAAGTTGAAAGTCAAGCTGAAATCAAGACTCAAGCTGAAACTCAAGCCACTTTCAAGATTGAGCTACTTCAAGGTTTAATCTTCATCAAGACTTCAAGGCTCATTCTTCATGGTCTCTTGTTTCAATGTCCATACTTCATGATTGAGGTTTGTTTGACCATAGGATGACCTTAGAAGTAGGTCATTTCGGATACATAAGTCGAATGTTATTTTACATGTGATTGGTCTGTTCTTCGACCAGTCTTAGGTCCTTGCTTTGACTAGTCCTAGACTTGCTTCGACCGGTCTAAGAAATCCTCGACCGATGTAAGTTTGTTACATATTCTGGATAAAATCCGTTAGCCTTCGACTAGTCCAGAAATCTGTTCGACCGGTCGTAGGAACAGTGTCGATTGATCTTCGACAATCGTAGAATCTACGACTCGAAGTCCAGAGGGTCTTTGCAGACCTACGACCGGTCGAAGGAAACCTACGACCGGTCGTAGGTGACCTACGACAATCGTAGGAGGGCTACGACCATCGTAGAACGGTGCGCTTATCCCGCCTAATCTTTCAAATATCTTATTATGGCTTCGACTAGTCGAAGAGCACTCTAGACGATCGAAGACCCGATCTTCTCACCTATAAATAGAGCACGAATCTCAAGAAATCATCGATTTAATTATAGTATTCAAGCCAATCTTCGTCGAACTTCGAGAGATAATTTTGTGCTCCATTTAAGCTAAGTGTGCTTATTTAATATCTTCTTTCCTTAGCTTTATTTTAATTGATTTTGTTTCGGCTATTTCAATCTGATTTGAAAAGAGGAATTGTTATTCCCTTTCTTTGGAATCAAAATCAATTAAGGCAAGCCCTATTTGGTTTAATTTAAAATCTATTAGAACTAGAACCATTGTAATCGAGTCCTGGACATTGAACTTGGACATTCAATCATCTACTTTGATTTGGTTCTACCGGGCTGCTACAACGAAGAAGATATTCGGGTATTTTACATATTGTAAATTCCTTTCTATTATTTTGGTTTCTTTCAAGATTTGCCGGAAAAATCTTGTTATATTGGTTATCTGAGGAAAGCCAGGAAAACTCAGAAGTGGGGGTTTTTAATTGTGTAAGCCCACATACAAAGACACAATTGTAAGGGTTTTGGGTGAACCTGGGAAAACCTATCTTTAGTGAACGCTAATATCCCTGTGTGAGGATATTAGGAGTGGAGTAGCTTTTTGTGTGGTTGTTGGATAACAGTTGGTGAACACACAGGCTAACCACTATAAATCCTTTGTGTTGTGGTTGTTTATTTTATTCTTTTAATTTTTTTATTCTTTTTGTGGGATGTATGTATGGTGGTGAATGTTGTAATTATTTCAAGCTTTGTGAGAATGTTGTAATAGCTTAGAATTTACTTTCTGCTATTCCTTTATAAGCTTGTTTTTCAATTTCATTTGAAAGTTGTTCCAGCAAGGTTGCCTGCCATTTTTATGGTGTATGGCTGTCCCTAGAACAATACATCTTTAATTACAAGTTATTTCAATTCAGTTCATATTTGTTTTTGTATTCCTCTTCGATTTGAGACTTGATACAAAGACCTTTCTAGAAATAAGGTTGTCCTACCATAAACTCTGTGTTTGGTGTAAGGTTGTCCTTAGAATAACGTTTGTATCAACCTCTCAAGATCTGAATTTGGGGGGTGTTTTTCTTTCTTGCATTATTATTTTATTTGGCATCATTTTCTTTATTATTCCGCTGTTATAAGTTTTTATTTGGCATTGTCCTATTCACCCCCTCTAGGACATATAGCTTGGCCTTTTCAAGTGGTATCAAAGCCTAATAGCTCCTTTTTAATTCTTGGATTTAATTCTGAGCTAACGATTTAAGCTATTCAAGATGTCAAATTTTGATAGCCTTTCATCACTAGGCCTCCACCCTTTGATGGCTCCAACTATGCTTATTGGAAAGCCGAATGAGGATCTTCCTCAAATCAATGGATGAAAATGTGTGGCAAGCCACGGTGGTGAATGGAATCCTCCTATCATGGAAGTTCTGGGGTTGATGGTTCAAAGTCTATGAAAACCACACCATATTACCAATGGACCACCCTTCAGAAAAGTGAGAGTAGTGCAAATGCTAAAGCACTAAATGCAATTACTTGCGCACTATCACCGGATGAGTTCAAAAGAATCATCTCTTGTGATACTGCAAAGCAAGCTTGGGATATATTAGAAATGACACACGAGGGTACTACAATTGTCAAAAAATCTGAAGTCCAACTCCTCACAACCAGATTTGAAGAAATTCATATGGAGGAAAATGAGATGTTTATGGACTTTTACACTAGATTGAATGACATTGTAAACTCAATGTGGGGTCTTGGCGATAAAATCCCAGAAAGTAAAGTATGTGCAAAAATTTTACGCTCACTTCCTAAACGGTTCAATTCTAAAGTAACCGCAATCTAGGAACTTCGTGAGACGGATAATATGAGGGTTGAAGAACTAGTTGGTTCTCTACAAACCTACGAGTTAAACTTTAAAGCTCCTAAAGGTAAATCTATCGCTCTAAAATCTTCTAAATGTAGTTCAGAAGAAAATTCTGATTCAGAAGATGACATGGCTCTTTTAGCTA